>NC_061824.1:37431564-37434064 GCF_019202785.1 Penaeus chinensis
GATATTTTTTTGAAAGATCGAAATAGATTGGGTTTTTTTATATGTATATTAGTTCGAGAGGTTGACTTTCCAGATAGATTTAAGAGATATTAGGTACTCTTACGGTGAAAATAATGATGATAATTATAGTAGCAATAATGATAATGATGATGATGATGATGGTGATGATGATGGTGTTGATGATGATGATGATGATGATGATGATGGTGAAGATGATGATGATGATGATGATGATTATACTAATTAAAGTACTACTGCTACTATAACTATAACTAATACTACTGCTTATAATAATAATAATGGTGATACTGATAATAATGATAATAATAATGATGATAATAATAATAATAAGAAGAAGAAGAAAAACAACAATAATAATAATAATAATAATAATGATAATAATAATAATATTAGTAATAATAATAATAATAATAACAATAATAACAATAGTAATAATAATAATAATAATAATAATAATAATAATAATAATAATAATGATAATAATAAAACTACCAATAAAGCAAACACACAACCCACCGTCGCACAAACAGATACCAGCTCGATAAGCGAATCACTTCAGTCGCCCCAAAAGCGATAACTCAAACCTGATCTAATCTCCTTTGTTTGCGCTTGTAACAGTCATGCGCAAATGCATAGATTCTGCCTTTATCTTTCATTGCAATGTTATCTCCCTTATTACGCTTGCAGTCATAAGTGTTAGTGTCAGCGTGAATCTGTTCGTATCATGATTGCAATGTTGAATATGTTGATCGTGCAGTGGTGTTGTTTGTCTATTTTTTTGTGTGTGTGTGTTTGTGTTGTGGTTTGGGAGATTGTGTATGGTCTCTCGGTGCATATAAGTTGTTTGTTATCTTTCATTTGCATTTATTTGAATAATAGATGTATTATTATCGTGTAAGTGAAGAATTGGTATGTGATAATCGTGTAAATTGATTCTGTATGCAAGTGAATGATACATAAATAACACACAAAGAAAAGGTGTCTAAAGTTTGTGTTATAAATAATTGGACAAACAATAGCAACACCTACAGAGAAACCCCGTGAAACCAACCATAAAATATAAAGAAAATTAAATAAACTTCACCCCCAACCGAGCAAACCACTCAAGCCGGACTATCCCTTCCTCCCGTCTCTCAGGCTGCGATCTCTGCGCCATGAGTCGCCGGGCCCTGCAGCGCGCTGTGGGGAAGCGGGTGGGCCGGTTGATGGCGCAGCACTTGGACATCTGCCTCGAGAGATTCGGCGCTCACCTGCCCACGCAAGACAGGGATGGGAACACCACGCTGGAGGAGGAGGAGAGCGACGAGGAAGACGACGACGACGATGATGGTGAGGACGATGTATTTGGTTTTGTATGAGTCAGTCTGCGTAAGTGTGTACTGTGTATGTATATGAATGATTACATAAATACATGTACATACATACTTATATATACATATATATATATATATTGTATGGACGCATACAATGTAGAGTAGATATACATATATATACGCCTATATATATATATGTATATATACATATTTAAATATGTATATATGTGCACACACATATATATATAAATATATATATGTATATATATATAAATATATATATGTATATATATAAATATATATATATATATTGACTGATACGTAGTGAAACTGATAGATAGTTAAATAAACAGATGGAAAGAGAGATGTAGATTAGGAATTGATTCAGGTATATATAGGTATAGACATATACACAGACATATATACAAGAAAAGACAAACTTTTATCCACAATTCAGATACAGAAAGCTACCATCGAGAGTGACATCAAAACTATCATTAATTTTTTCTCTCGAGATTATCGCTGCCAACATTTTCAAGATTGATTTCTTGCAAGAACGAATCTCAGAATGACCGCCTCTTATACCTGCAGAGATTTAATTCCGCTGAACCAGTCGCTATTTTCAACATTTCTATTTCAAGAAAGAATTCCAAAGTCTCTCCTCAAAGCTTGTGTATTAAGCAGGATTAAGCAAGACCCATTTTCTGTTTTTTTGAGGAATGAAGAAAACGTGAGTTCAAAGTCCGTTTTCTACGAGCTGCGAATCTCTCCGTTTTATTCATTATTTTCCTCTAACTCAGGTTTCAATTACCTTTCTTTAGACCTGATATAAAAGATGAATCATAGATGACAACTATTAAATGACAGAAGATAATAATGTATGAGTAAAACATAAACGATCTATCCATACTGTCATCACTTATCTATTTGTTCCTAAATGTATCATAAACCAAAGAATCAAATATTCGCAATAATAAAAAAAAAATAATAATAAAAAAACTACACACAGAAACGTCTTCCGAAGTACAAGAATATAAATAATTTTGCAAAGAAACTCACAGTCTCAAGACCTTGCTATTCGCGGACGGCTCCGTTTTCTTTGCTCCGTTTTCTTTGCTCCGTTTTCTTTGCTCCGTTTTCTTTTCGGAGTTGGAGAGAGCATAAGG
>NC_061824.1:37444064-37446564 GCF_019202785.1 Penaeus chinensis
GGTCGTTATGGTGGGGGTGGAGGGGGGAAAGGGGGGGTTGAGAAATGGGGGGGAAGGAGGGGGGAAGAGGGGGAAAGGGGGGGAGAAATGGGGGAGGAGGAGGGATGGGGGGTTCAGAAATGGGGGGGAAGGAGGGTGGAGGGGGGATGGGGGGGTTGAGAAATGGGGGGAAGGAGGGTGGAGGGGGAAGGAGGGGTTGAGAAATGGGGAGAGGAGGGTGGAGGGGGGGAAAGGAGGGGTTGAGAAATGGGGGGGAGGAGGGTGGAGGGGGGGAAAGGAGGGGTTGAGAAATGGGGGGGAGGAGGGGGGAGGGGGAAAGGAGGGGTTGAGAAATGGGGGGAAGGAGGGGGGAGGGGGAAGGAGGGGGTTGAGAAATGGGGGGAGGAGGGGGGAGGGGGAAGAAGGGGATGTGAGAGGTAGGTAGGGGTGGGTAAAGGTGGGTTGGATGGGGGTGAGAGAGGGAGGGGGAGGAAAGGGTGATGGTTGGTGGGGTAGCGTTGGGGTGAGTTGAGTGGTGGGGGGGGGGGTGATGAAGGGTGGGGGGGAGGGCGGGGTGCTGGCGTAAAGGAGGTCGTTATTTTCGGATAAGGAGAGTAGGAGATGAAGAGGAGAGAGAGAGAGAGAGAGAAAGAGAGAGAGAGAGAGAGAGAGAGAGAGAGGAGAGGAGAAAGGAAGGGAAAGAGGAAGGATGAAAGATAGAAGGACGGGAGAGAAAGGGGGAAACAGAAAGAGAAAGGGAAGAAGGCACAAAGAAGGAAGGTGAAGAATAAGAATATAGAAGAGAGAAAAGAGAGACAAAAACAAACAAACAAAAAAAGCAAAGACAAGCATCTCACAAAAAAAAAAATGTATGATGAAAAAAAAAAAAACAATAAAATGAGAAGAAAAATAGAAGAGAACGAAAGAAACACACACACAAAATACACACACACACAAAAAAAATAGATATAAAACAAAACAAAAAAAAATCACGAAAAAGAAAACAAACAAACAAACAAACAAAACGAAACACACACACACACACACACACACACACACACACACACACACACACACACACATACATACACACAAAATACACACACAAAAATAAATAGATATAAAACAAAACAAAAACAAACCAAGAAAAAGAAAACAACAAACAAACAAAACGAAACACACACACACACACACACACACACACACATACACTCACATACACATACACACACATACACACACACACACACACACACACACACACAAACACACACAAAACAAAATACGAAAAACACAACCATAATGATTCGTTTTCGAAATCAATAATACGTAATTCACATCATTCAGGCCTCGAGGAGGGGGGAAGGGGGAGGGAGGGGGAGGGAGGTAGGGGGAGGGGGGGGAGAAGACCGACCCTCTCTTTAATCACCTTCTCGCTGTTTTTATCATAGGCCTATGACCTATTATAGGCCTTCGCTTGATTTAGGTTTAGCCCGAAGCGAATGAGTAATTCATGGGATAGCAGAGGAGGATGGGAGGAAGGAAGGAGGGGGTGATAGAAAGAGAGAGAGAGGGAGGGGGAGGGAGGGAGAGGGAGGGAGAGGGAGGGAGAGAGGGAGAGAGAGAGAGAGAGAGAGAGAGAGAGAAAAGGAGAGAGAGAGAAAGAGAGAGGAAGAGAAAAAGAGAAAGCTAGACATAGAGAGAGAAAAAAAAAGAGAGAGAAAGAAAGAGAAATAGAGAGAAAGATATAGAGAAAAGGAGAGAGAGAGAGAGAGAGAGAGAGAGAGAGAGAGAGAGAGAGAGAGAGAGAGAGAGAGACAGAGAGAGAGAGACAGAGAGAAAGAGAGAGGGAGAGAGAGAGAGAGAGCAAGAAAGAGAAAGAAAGAGAAAGAGAGAGAGAGAAAGAGAAAAAGAGAAAGATAGAGATAGATAGATAGAATGACAGAAAGAAAGAGAAAGAGAGAGGGAGAGAGGAAGAGAGAGAGAGAGAAAAAAAAAGAGAGAACCAATATCACAGCTTCGATAGTAAAGACGCAAAAACAATAAAAAAAATCCCCCCCCCTCGACATTTCCACATCTCCTCCCCACCCCAATCCACCCCCTCCCCCTCCCCCTCCCCACTCCCCACTCCCCTCCTACCTCCCTTCCTTCATCTCTGTCCCCACACCTCCCCAATCGGACCCCCTTCCCCAATCCTTTCCCCTCTATCTCTCCCTCTTTTAATCCCCCCCCCACTCTTCCCCATCCCTCCTATCCCCCACCCCCAAAATCCCCATATCCCAACCCCCCCATTCTTCCCCATCCTCCTCCTTTCCCCTTTTTTACCCCCTCACCCCACTCTCCTCATCACCCCCACCCACCCTACCCATGAGACCCCCACCCACCCTTCCCATCACCCCCACCCACCCTCACCCCCTCCCTATCACCCCCACCCACCCTAACCCCCTCCCTATCACCCACCCTCCCCCCATCTCCCAACCCCTCCATTCTTCCCCATCCTCCTCCACCCCCACCCTTCCTA
>NC_061824.1:37454064-37456564 GCF_019202785.1 Penaeus chinensis
TGAATTTTTGTCGTTATCAGTATGTCATTATTCATACCATCAGTGTTATTGTTATTATCATTATTATCACTAGTATAAGTATCAGATATCTTCATTATTATTAATGTCATTTACACAAATAATCTTAAACCGGACGCACAGCATTTGATATCAGTAATCAGTAGACAGGAAATATATAGGAGACGGATAAATGCAGGGATAGATAGATATGTTAGATAAGTAGATATTTCGGCAATATGCAGATCTACTCTCAGTAGGTGAGTAAATATAACGACACTGTTATGAAAGCTACAGGTTTTTCTATAACCATAATTATCATTATCATTGTTCTATTGTTATCTCTCTATTGCTTTTATTATCATCTCTTTCACTGTTATCGTCATCGTTATTATTATCTTTCAGTTGTTGTTCTTATCGGCACTATCACTGTTATCGCTGCCATCAGATTATAACAATTATCATCATCACTATACCCATTTCTGTTACTATTATAATTAGTATCATCCTCAATTATTTCATAGTCTTGCTAACTATAATCGTTATAATGAAAGATGTTTTTCTATCTCAATTATAAACGTGTGTTATGCTCATTATCATTATCATTATGACAATCTCCATGGTCATATTTTCTGTTGTTTTTATACTATTATCATTATATCTGTTTTACTGTCACTACCATTATTAGTAATATTTCCATAAATAGTTTTATTAATATCGCTACTACTGATGCAACTGTTATTAACATTATCATCATGATCATAACCATTAGAATATCGTCATCATTATCATTAGCGATGAATTACCTTTACCTTTAAACAGTAACATCATTATTGTTATTCTTTCATAATTTCTTTGACCATATTTTCTGTTGTTGTTATTAGTTATTATTAGTATATTTTCATAGCTGTTTTTATTGATAAGCACATTCCGCTACGAGAATTGTTGAAAAAATATGTAGATATGTGAAAGAAATTTAAGTATTTGTTAGCAGTGCAAGATGTACGAGTTGGTAAAGCTCAGTGTCTTTTGTTATAATTGCTAGAGAAATATTCATTCACAAACAAGTTCCCGAAACGACAATATTATTTTAAAGAAAAAGAAAAAACAAATATTCGTGGTAAGAAATAGTTTGTAAAAAAAACAGTATTATAGTAGTAGCAGTATTTCTCAAAAGACGTTAGCGATAGATTGAATAAAAATATAAATATATTTTGTAGATTATTCCTTATAATTTACATTTACGTTAAGCTTTTCTTTAACTCTCTTTTGTTATTCGCAATCACCTGTGCCGTTAACAAACACATGGTCATTAGCATAAATGTGATCGGTTTCCTTAATGTTAAATTACTACTGTTGTTAATGTTCATGAAGTCACTTATCACGGACTAAGATATATGCTTAAGGACTGAAATAACAAATATGGTGACAAGATGATAATTATCAACATTATCCTTCAAAGTCAATTAATATAATTTCACAGTAAACATTATAATGGTAATAGGGATAATAGCAGTGGTTATTGTTAAGTTTTTATACTATGTTGCAATAAAAGATGTTGATCTAAAAACAGTTGCAATAGTATAGTGATGATAATATTGATGGATATAATACTGATGATGATAATAATGATGGATATAATACTGATGATGATAATAATGATAATAATGATGACACTGATAATGATGATTGATGATGGTGAAGATTTTGTCGAAGATGATGGTTATAGAATCTTGTAATGATAATCATAACGATAATAGTAGTAATGGCATGGTATTGATATCAAAACAATCACATTAATAACGATAACAGTGGAGGGTAAATTTGATAATAAAAAGTATCCCAATAACACTGAATATGAAAATCAAAATATTATTAACAGCAATATATACCGTATCATCAACGCTGATCGCAAATCATATTGACTGCAATAAACAAAAAGATAAATGACATCACATATATTGCAAAATATAAGTTTCTAAGCTATTTAAGGTATTTCAGGCAAGAAACATTGTTGGAAAAGAGTATATAGAAAAATATTATTTCCATTACATTACTTCTATAAAATTTATAATCTAGAAATACTTTAAGAAATGGGAATACGACGTACCTTGTTATTAAATTAGCTTAATTAGTTATGTAGTTTTTATGACATGAATTTCCAGTGACAATAGAGTTTGTGGTTAAGACTGAGAGCAAAATTTGCGAGCTAGAAGTGATAATGTAATGAGATATTGATAGAAATGATGATAATGATGACGGAAATGATGATGATAAGGATGATGACAAATCATGATAACGATGATTGTAAAAATGATAATAATGATAATGGCAGATAATAATGATGATGTCAATACTAAGAAAAAATAATGATAACTGTAATCAAAGTAATTACTGGAATTGTTACTAATTAATACTACTACTATTACACCTTTATAATGAAGATGATAATAGTAATACTGATAATAATTTATAAAAGTACTGGTGATAATTATAATGTTAA
>NC_061824.1:37471564-37476564 GCF_019202785.1 Penaeus chinensis
GTTTAGAGGCTAATACACATTTCTTTTTTTCCTATTCTAGGCTTGTGGTGCTTATCTTCCTCTATTTTGGTATAATTATCTGGGTAGTTCAACATAATTATCCTTATGTACAAATTTATTCAATGTCTATGCAATACAAAGGAAAACAACAAACGTGTTTTCAGTTTGCAATAACCCCCTGTACATGCAATGGTACAAACAGTAATTAGAAATAACTTTTTTTCCATATTTTGTAATTCGTGGAAGTGGAAGTGAATCGTTCCTAAAGTTCCTTAGTTATTTTTTTTGTCTTATATATATAGAATTAGGCTGTTAGATTAACATGTAGAATTGCCGTAGTGATATATATCCGATGTCCTGAGAAGTAAATCGGTTATAGCAGTATGATGTAGTTGTAGCGTCTGTCTCTCTCTCTCTCTCTCTCTCTCTCTCTCTCTCTCTCTCTCTCTCTCTCTCTCTCTCTCTATCTATCTATCTATGCCGTTTTATTTTTTCCCTGTCTTTCAGGCATTGTTTTTATGATATTCTCTCTCTCTCTCTCTCTCTCTCTCTCTCTCTCTCTCTCTCTCTCTCTCTCTCTCTCTCTCTCTCTCTCTCTCTCTCTCTCTCTCTTCTTTCTCTCTCTCTCTCCCTCTCTTTCTTTACCTCCCTCTCTCTCTATACTTAGGGTCTTCTTCTTTCCTCACAAAACTGAGACTGAAACAGCGCTTCGAAACTACTCATACAATCAGCTCCACATATAGATCTCAGTAGTAGTATTAAAAAGCCCAAGCATTATATCGTGCAGTTAAATCCTTTCTTTGAAAAACATTTCCTTACAATAAAACGTTCAATAAATAGATAAATTAATGAAAAAAACTATAAAAAAAAAAAAAATCTTGAATTGGCGAAACTTTTTTTTTTTTTTTTTTTTTTTTTTTTTTTTTTTTTTTTTTTTTTTTTTTACTGAAATGGATGAATTTTGTTCAGAAAAAAATGGAATTTGGATGATGTTAGTTCAAACTTTCTTTTGATTATTGATTTATATTTTAAGGGAACGCCTATTAGTAGCCGTAGTAGTTTTTGCTTTATTGTCATTAATATAATCTTAATCATTAGTAGACTTTTTTAATTGCCTGAAGTAATTGACACATATCATTGTACCGAAGATGAACATTTTTAAAAGAAACTGAGGAATAATTATTATTTGAAGCTGGTTTGGGTATGGTGGAAAAAAAATAATCAGAAAGAGATTTAATTAGAAAAAAATAAATAGGAAAATAATTAACTAGAAAGAGAATTAATCAGAATAAGATTAATTAGAAAAAAAGGAACTACAACCATATATAAGATAGGCTTGAAAAATAAAACGCTAATTTCGTCAAAGATAAATGTATTACTTGTATGTATAATGTATTATGAAGCATAAACATTTTTTTTTTTTTTATCGAAGACAAAATAATTCACAAATCTGGTCATAGTTTTGCCATGTGATCTATGCAAAAAAAAAAAAAAAAAAATAATAATAATAATAATAATAATAATAATAAAAAGTGTTTTAGAGATACGATAAAAACGAATCTTTAATACAAGTAAAATCATTAGTATAGATCAAAAGAAAGGAATGGTTACGACATAATTAAAATCATTAATCAAGAAAATAAGGCTTGACCAGACAGAAGTAGAACAGGGAAGTAACGAGAACATAGAGTGAACAGTTTGAACAAAAAAGTGGTTCTTTATTTTCCTGTAATAAGTGTAGGAACATTAATCTCCACTTTGTTACCTCAAACGTAATAGAAAAAAAAAGAAAAAAAACATATAGTAATCTCTTGGTTGTAAAAGATGTTTATAGCTAGTAATCCCCCCCCCCCCCCCCTTGAATCTCTTCATACATTCCTGAACTTGGAAAAGCAGAATAATAAGAAATAGAAAAGAAAGGAAAAGGTGAAGAATGAAAAAAAAGAAAGAAACGAAATAGGAAGAGGTGGAGAATAAGAAGAGGAAGAAGTAAGAGGAAGAGGTGGAGAAGGAGAAGAAAAAGGGGGAGAAAATAGGAAGAAGGTGAAAGAGAATAAGAATAAGAGGGAGAAGAATTAGGGGTAAAGAAGAAGGAGAAGAAACAGAAAAAATAGACGAAGAGGAAGAAGGACAAGAAAGACAAAAAGGAAAAGAAGAAAAAAAAGGAAAAAGTGGCAAGAATTTGCCTAAAGGACCTGACCCGTGAAATGTACAATCTATTACATTTTTTTCCTCAGTTGTACAAATTTAGTGTTCTCGTATTATTCTTTTTTTTAGTAATGATTCAATTGTCATAATCTAAATGTGATCTTTAGGAGCTCTCTTCGTCAAGGAAATGAATTTGGCTTTTCCTCTAGCCATCAGTTTTATCGCTGGTGTTGTCTTACTGTTTTAGGATTTAATACAATTCTTTTATAGATAAAATGGACATAAAATACAATAAAAAAAAGACATTTAGTTTGTACAGAGGATATGACAAAACCCAGAATATGGGATAGGAATCAATGAAAAAAAACTGTGTTGAATTTAGAGTGAAATAAAAAAGAAATACAATGTGTTGTATTTAGACCAGTATTAATGATGGCTCATGACCAGTTTCTCAGACATTTTATTTGTTCTTTGTTTAAATGCATAACAAAAAATGTATCCATGAATTTCTGAAAGAGTTGAGTGATTTTGTATGACTGCTAGATATCTTTTTGTGTTTTTTAAAAAGAAGACTGATGTGTGTCATGTCATGTGATAAACTGTCACGACAAAACGCTAAAAAAAATAGTGTTTGTTTTATATGGATGTGTTTATTGATCTACGTTAATGCTCGATGTCCCCTCCTCTCCCCCCCACCCCCCACCCCTACCCCAGAGCCTCTATATTTATGTCTCGTCAATGTATGACAATCTCTCTTTTTTAATGATATCAATGCAGTTTATGTCTTATTTTTGTCTCGGTGACGTCATCGACTTCATTTTGTGATCCGTGTTCTCTGTCAAGAGGATATTCGTATTTGAATATTCTTATTTTTAAATGTGTATGGCCTTGTTGCGTAGTTGCTGGTAGTTCTATATTTTTTGTCCTTTTTTTTTTTTAATAGCTCTCCTTTTCTTGAAATCAATCTTCATTCCCACGGTATTATAGCGAGTAGAAATGCCTCTCCAACCCATGCCCTTTCGACGAATCTCAAGCTTCCTTTGAGAAACAGACAACCTACAACCTTATTATTTTCCTAATGGTCTCGGTTATGTTTCTCAAGATCTCTCCATTATCGCGTCCTTCTTAGGGAGAGAAAAAAAACACACAAAACAAACCTAATGCTTTATTCAAACCTTTGGCTTATTGCTTGTGCAAGGGATCATGCATCTGCACTGGAAAGAAGGTGAGAGAGTGACGAATAACGAAGGTGACGAAGATTTTGAAAAAAAAAAAAGGGTGAATGTTGCTCCCTTAGCAGTTAGGGAGAGAGATATGTTAGGATCAGCTGACTGTGGTGACGGGGACGGCGACCAACACTGCATGATAGTGATGACTGTGATTTGCTTTTTTTTTTTTAATTTCATCTCTGCTGGTGGATCCTAAAAGGGGATTTCCCAGCTTGTATTGCATCTTGTGATATGTTCATGTTAAGGTGATAATACTGTACTACCCTGTACTTTGGGGAAGAAAGGACGGGGAGCGTAGGGTGCTTTGGGAAGGAAGGAAAACGTGAAAAGTTATTTCTATCAAACAAGATCGTGCAGTCCCATTTTCCTCATTGTTATTACTACTTGTTTACTTATTTACTTTGTTTGTTCAAGTATTTTCTCTGTGCGAATTTCCAATAGTCTCAATTTCTTAATTATTAATTATATTTTCTTTATTTATTCTTTCATTTTCTTGCTGTTTTCCTTCTGCCTCTCTTTCATTTATATTTATATTCTTGTTTTTTCTGCATCAATTCCCATTTCCTAATCGTTATTACTACTTTCTCATTTATAGTTTTATTCACACTTCTCTTTGAACCTTATTTATTTCTTCCTTTCCTACTTTTTTTCTTACTTCTTTTCCTATTTTTCTTTCTTTTTCATTTTTTCTTTCTTTTTCTTTTTTTTCTTTTTAATTTGTTTCTTTCTTCCTATCTTTTTTCTTTTTAATTTGTTTCTTTCTTTTTTATTCTCTTTATTTTCTTTTTCTTTTAAATTTCTTTCATTCTTTTTTTTTTTAATTTTCCTTTCTTTCTTTCCTCTTTTTTTTTTTTTTTTTTTTTTTTTTTTAGGGTGGAGAGGGAGACAATAATATACGTTTTCCTAAGACCTTCCCTCATACACCTCAAGCATCCCCTTCCTTTTCCTTGTTAACAGGACTTCGTGTAAAGTCCTTTAGTGGAGGACCTGTGTGTCTCTCGTGCGGTCGTGTATTCCAGTAGGTTTGTGGACTTCCTTCTGTCCACTTAGAAATAAAGATTTCAAATGAAAATGTCTCGGTTTTTCATTTCCTTTCCAAAAAAAAGGGGGGGATGGATGAGAGAGAGAGGAGGAGAGAGAGAGGGGGGAAGAGAGAGAGAGAGGGAGGGAGAGAGAGAGAGAGAGAGAGAGAGAGAGAGAGAGAGAGAGAGAGAGAGAGAGAGGGGGGGGGGGGAAGAGAGGGGGAAGAGAGAGAGAGAGGGAGGGAGAGAGAGAGAGAGAGAGGGAGAGAGAGAGAGAGAGAGAGAGAGAGAGAGAGAGAGAGAGAGAGAGAGAGAGAGAGAGAGAGAGAGAGAGAGAGGAGTAGAGAGAGAGGGGGGGGGGAGAGGGGGAGGAGAGAGAGAGAGAGAGAGAGAGAGGGGGGAAGAGAGGGGGAGGAGAGAGAGAGAGAGAGAGAGAGAGAGAGAGAGAGAGAGAGAGAGAGAGAGAGAGGAGGAGAGAGAGAGGGGGGAAGAGAGGGGGAGGAGAGAGAGAGAGAGAGAGAGAGAGAGAGAGAGAGAGAGAGAGAGAGAGAGAGAGAGAGGGGGAGGGGATGGAGGGAGGGAGAGAGAGGGGGAGAGAGAG
>NC_061824.1:37484064-37491564 GCF_019202785.1 Penaeus chinensis
TATGACTTTTATGAAACTCGTCCCTGTTAATCCTTGTGAGTCAGAGGTTAAAAGAAAGAAAAAAAAAAAGTTACAGCGGATGTTATTATCTGCAACAATTATCTTTTTTTTTAATGTTCATGAAAACTTTTATTGTAATTTTCAGTGTCATGGCTTTTCTCTTATGTTATACTGAGTCGAGATTTCCGTGATGCAATTTTGTTGTGATGAAGATGACATTCAAATAATGTATAAATCATTTACTCCCTTCGGACACAAGAGTGTAACTTGGTAAAAAGTTAATGATAAAAACTGACGCTGTTTTACCCCCTGTTTACATCATATGTGATAAAAGATAACTAAAATCCCTTTATTATCTTTCGTAATATTTCCTCTATCTTACGTCGCTGGTTTACACATAGCGCGGGGTCCTTCAGGGAAAGAATGTAAAGGTAAACACATGAACAAACTCTCGCCGGCTGCCTAGCATTAGTCACGGCGGTAACACAAGCAAAAAGGTTAGTCACTGCATTAAACAACTCCGGCCTGTTTAAACCACGGACGCCATATTTGGTAAATACGCATGAGAAAGTTTCTATGCGTTCCAGGAAGCGTTATGACGAATCGTGACTGATCGCTGGCAGGGCTGTAATTATGAGTCACCTTCAGTACGATACGTTTTCCTCCCGGGAGTCGTGATTTTATGAATGAACTTCCCGCCAGCCTCCGGGCAAAAAATTATGAATGAATGGCCTGCGCTGCCAGACGCGCGCGGACAGTCGCTTTGAATATGTAGCGTTGGTGTATGTACGTTATTTAACATGATTATTGATTAAATTTTATGTTTTATTAAATTCCATCAACTAGTTCAGTAAAAATCCTTTCAGTTCCATTACTATGCTTACTACACATCGTGATAGCATGTCAATGTACGATAGTAATGTTAATTCTTATAACATTCTTTATTTCAATACAACAGTCTTCAAATTTTGCTGCTGTCGCTGTAGTCACTGTGAGAATTTAAATTCATCTCAATAACAGGCTTGAAAATGTTAAAACGGAATTTTAAAAATCTAAAAGAGAAATGAATATCTGGCACCTCGTACTATTACTCATCCATTCTTGGAATTCAGACGTAGATGACGTCACACACGAGAGAGGTGGGGAACCCGTTACACTGCTAGACACCGCCAAAAATTTCACAACATTGTATTTTCTTATTCGGATGAAAGAACGCTGGTAAATAATTTTATAAGAACGATAAATATAATCCAATTTTATTCTAAAATATTATTCTTTCTTGCCATTTTCAAATTACGAACTGTTTCCTTGTCAGTCCTTTTAAATGTGTAGTTGTCATAATATCGTTGCTGGAAACCTAGAGGCAGACAGATTCTTGTGCTACTTGTGCGAGAAACAAGTGGCGGCTGAGTCATAGAGGCCTACTTGGGTCGTTTTACAATGTGGTGACAAGAATAAGCACAAAACGTTATAATTTTTCCTTGGACACGTTATTCGAAACTTCACAACCTTCCATGTCTTGCTTTGCCTTTGTTCTCTATAGTAAATAGAAAGCAGATAAATTCAAATCACTATTTGTTAATATTCGAATAAAATTGTTTCTGTTTATGAGACTGAGAAGCACGAGTTGGATTATTTCAGTACTCTTTCAGTGATAAAGAGATTTCAGAACAAAGATGTTTCACCACCTTTGGCAAGATAACGGTATAGTGTTGCCAGATACCAACTGTTCCTTAATATCACACCTTCTGCTGTATCTATTTCGCCGTTGCCTTGATTCGGAAAACAACAGTAGATGACGCTAAAGACACTGCAAAACAGCAAGACGATTGATAGAATTATGCAAAGTCGACAGTTTTATTTGTATATAAGAATATCTATCACAGACGAAACCATGCGCACGGTATTCCAGAGGTACGATAATAAGAAATCCCATACTATTAAAATTCACTCTATATTACGCGATGTATATTCCCCGTTTTCTTTCTTTTTTTTTTTCTTTTTTTTTGTTTCATTACTACTCACAAACTATGAACCAGACACACCTTCAACAGAAGCCTCTCATGAATAAAGATTCCCAAGGATAGAGTGTCAGCGCGTGGATGCTGGAGAGAGAGAGAAATTATTAGGGAGCAGATGCGGAGATGGGAGGGGGTGGGGGGTAGGGAGGGGGGAACCTGGGAGCGCAGGGCAAGGAGGAATTCTAGGAAAAGTGTCCTGACGTAGGCCTAACAATAGATGTCGAGTGAGTTCATAATTAAACAGATATTTCTGAGTATGAATATATACGTATGTGCATATGGATATGCACATACACACTCACGGATATATGCATGTATATATCTATATCTACATATCTATCTATCTATATATATATGTGTGTGTGTGTGTGTGTGTGGTATGTGAGTATATGTATATGTACACATACGTTTCAACATATCCGTACATATGTACAATAGGCTATTTAAATAGACATATATATATATAAACACACACACACACATACACACACACACACGCATATTTTTATACGTATACACGCCTGTGGGTATATGTATTTGTACACACGTTTCTACATGTGTACAAATGTACAATAGGCTATGTAAATATACATATATATGTATATAAACACACACACACACACATGCTATGTATGTGTGTGTGTGTGTGTGTTTGTGTGTGTGTGTTTGTGTATATGTGTATGAATTATTTATATTTATATATATATATATGTATGTATATATATATGTGTATATATATACATATATATGTATATATGTATATGTGTGTGTGTGTGTATATATATATATATATATATATATATATATATATATATATATATATATATGTATATATATAGTGTATTCAGACTGAACGACATTTCCTAGAATTAGAAAGTAATGATAAACAAATGTCACTAATTCTACGGACACTGCACGCCATATTTTGCTTCATATAGGTGGCACAGAAGTTAAACCAGACAATGTGACGTGGTTATTGCCAGAATACGCTTAGGTTACAGAATATACTGGCAACTGCACAGTACAAGAAGTGCAGATGAATCTATATGTAGACTGTGTAACGAAAAAAACAAGCGAACGCTTGAGCACTATATCTTGGAATGTCATGAGATACAGCTTTTCAGACCTCCTAACATGAGGTGTAAAGAACTATGTGAATATTTAATTTCATCTGATACACTGGAAGATATACTCGTACTGTATCCTAAATTTACTATGTAAACCTGACGTAAACAAATAACAATGTAATGTAAATACAGTGGCAACTATTCAAACACACACACGCCCTCTATTGCACAAAATCTACATAAACAGATATAGATATGTGACGCGGTTATTGCTTGTATACGTTTAGAGTATAGAATGTGCCTACAATTGCACGATGCAAGAAGTGCGTATGAATCTAGATGTAGTATCGCATACCGAAGAAAGAACAAGCGAACACATGAACACTATATTTCGGAGTGTCATGTAATACAGCCTCTCTGACCACTTAACACTCTCTATAAAGAACTACGTAACTATTTCATATCATCTGATGCACTGAACGATATACTCGTACTACACCCTCTATCTATTATGTATAATTACTGTAGTCATAGAACACTGCACTGCAAACAACGATAAAGCATATCCACTTTTTATATGTCTTTGCATAATAAATTACCTCTATTTTTAATACTGCAATATGTCATATATGTATTAAACTCTGTATTCATGATTGCCTACGTCTTGGCAGTTAACCAGGGTAGTAAATAAAGTTCCTTAACTTACAACGTCAAAAATACGAATTAAATATACCGTAAGCACAGTAGTGCCTTTATTAAACGTTATGCATACCTTGCCCAGCTAGGCTATGTAATACCTAATAGTTCAGCGGCAGAATCTCTAGCATTATGACCGAAAATTACGTAAAAGTAAAAAAAAAAAAAAAATAACATTTGCTTTCTCATAAGTCTAAAACAGTTTTATATTATGTTTTTGAAGAAATGCCATTGCTACAAATGAGAATATAAACTATTCCGATATTTCATTTCATTTTCATATTTTAAGCACAAGATATCAACATCACTATTATCGATATAATGTCCACATTGTAATATTATGATATATATAGATAGTTAGAAAAACAGATAGATAAATAACCTGATAGATAGATTGATCGATAAAGGAACATATACAGATAAATATAGATATGATAATTGCAATATATAGATAGATGTACATATATATACATACTGAAGGCAATGAAAATATCAATATCAATGATGAAGGGAATCATACAATTTTGAATGAGAACAATGATGATTTTCAAATCATCAGTATGCTTGAATGGTGAAAACACTCTACCGTGTTGATACTATGGTAGAAAAATCCACAATATGAAACTAGATTTATTGAAAGTGAGACAAGAGTTTCGGAATTCAGGTGGATTCCGAAAGTGTTGTCTCACTTTTGATAAATCTAGTTAAACATTGTGGGTTTTTCTACCATATGTATGCTTATCCATTTTTCTGTTTATCTATTGTATGTGCTTGTGGGTATTGGTTCCAAGCTAATGGAATTGAAGTAATCTATATTATCACATATTGAAATCCTATAGAAACATGTCTGGACCATAATTTAATTATTCGTTAATCGATATATTGACGACAGATATAATTTGAAGTAATAATGTAATACTGAATCAGATTATGAAATCATCCTACTATTTACCCGTGAAATAAGTACTGAATTAATCTGAATAGGATATAAAAAAAAATGAAATCAAATAGACAGCTGTAATACTACAAATAAATAAGAAATTATAAGGATGATGGCTGCAGTCGTTCCCTAATTGCTACACACTTGATCCTTGAGGAGTTGCGAACCCGAGTAAATAAAACGCATTGCAAGGAAAATATTTAAGTAGCTTGACCTCAGGGTAAGAAACATGTCAGTAGCATCATGAAGTGCTTAGTCCTGCTTATGGTTGCTCTTACTGCACTTGCCACTGCACAGCCGACGTATTACAAGCAAGATGGTTCCTACAAGAGTGTTAGCTTGAACTTCGCTCACGATTTCGTCTTGCCTAGAATTCCCGGAGTTGAATTCCAAGTGTCTTCCATTCCTCTGCCCATTCCTACGCTGCGCCAGGAGTTCCTCAGGCTCCCACTGCCTGGTCTGTCGTATCCAAACCATGTTGTACAGAAAGCCCAAGCTTATTGATACTGAATAAAGCCAATTTACGCCCTATGCATTTCTTTTAATTACACGCATCACCCCGTATCTGCGATATTGTTTTTATATATGCAGTCTGTAAGCTACAGTTAACGATTCTTAACTGAAACGCAGTTGCAATGATATAGGTTCATCATGTAAAAGGCAAATCATGCGCGAAAAATGTTCAACTTCCAGGAATTACAATATAATGTACCAAATGAAGAAATATTATATTTGAAACCAAGCGCTCCAACGCATAGACACTTAGATACTAATACTAATTAATTTTATTTAACTCATGGTTCGCATGTCACTGTTGTATAAAGTTGATTCATAAAAAATACAGACGCTTATCTGTACAGTGTGTTTGTCATTGTATTCCTCTATTTATTCACCATTCATCTATGTTACGTTGCGATTGCTTCTTGTTAATTACTTTGCCATCCTCTCGGAAAGAGAATTTACACAATACATGATACAGATACAAAAAGACAATGCATGTATTCCCGCTTCCCATTATTCCATGTCTTCTGGGAAATAAACACTGCTTTTCCATTGCACGTGTTCTCTTTATTGTTCGTTTTGCATCGGATGTTGTGGGAAATGCGTGAATCTATATTTTTGAAAGGGATGACATTTTTAATAATTAACAAGGGATACATCAAACATAACTTTATTATTCAGATTTCAGACAGAAATTTGATTTAGATTTATTGAACCTATTCCGCTCATGGTTCACACAATACTCTTGCATCTTTTAATTGCTTTTATGTAGCCATCTACACAATATAGAGACAATATATGATATTAGGCTGATTATCTGCTTATTTATTCATAAAGTAATTGAAATTGAAGATAAACAACATATGTACAGTATATCTTCGGTAAAAGAGGAATATTAAAACAGGTTATATGCGTATTTTCAAGACACAGAGACAAGACTGACAATGTCAAAATGTTCATCTAATATTTTGCAAACTCATCTAGCCTGTTCTTCAAATAACCTGAATATATCAGTTTTACATAAGGATCAAAACCTTTACATAAGATTTCATAGAGAAGACACAAGTGTGCATACACGAACATATATGTATCGGTATATAAATACATACACATACATACAATATATATGGGCAATATATGATATATTTCCGTTTATCTGTTTACTTATCTATACGTCTGTTGACGTGTTGCTGTAGCATCAATCTTTCTTAATCCTCTCAGAATTTTTATTACACGGTATATAATATATGATTGTTTTGAATTTCCGTTCCCCACTACGTGAACCCATTACATTCTTGTGGGAAGACCTACGCATTCTGCAACATTTACGCGTCCAGAATGCACATTCGTGGAAATACTGAAGAATTCTTTCATAAGCGGAAGTTACAAAGCAGCAAAAATGTTAATCTATCACTCTCTTTAACCTTAATATAAATACTCATTATTGATATACCAATACATATATGTTTGTCACACAGTAACGTGTTTGTGTATGAACATCTGTGTCTTGTATATGAAATCTTACGTAAATGCTTTGACTAACTGAAGAATTGGATTAATGAATTTGCAAACTTAAGAGGAACTTTTCTAAAGTTGACATATTGTTAACTGTTAATCTTGTCTCTGTCTCTTGAAAATGCGCCTATTTCCTGCTTTAATATTCCTCTTTGGCCGAAGACGTACTATATATATGATTTCTTATTTCGTATCAATTTCTTTATTTTATCGGTAGTGTGGCTAAAACTTATTATATAATGAGACTACTCATATTTTTCTTACATATCATACATTTCCTAATTCCTTCATTCATAATATCTACAATATGGTAAGAATAACAACTGAGGAATTGGGAGCCCGAGTGAACGCAATAGACTTTGCTGAGTATCCCTTAAGTAGGATGACCTCAAGTTGACGACACATCAGTAGCATCATGAAGTGCTTTATCCTGCTTATAGTTGCTTTCGTTGCATTTGCAACTGCTCAGCCAACGTATTACAAGCAAGATGGTTCGTACAAGAGTGTTGGCTTGAACTTCGCTCACGATTTCGTCTTGCCGAGAATTCCCGGAGTTGAATTCCAAGTGTCTTCCATTCCTCTGCCCATTCCTACGCTGCGCCAGGAGTTCCTCAGGCTCCCACTGCCTGGTCTGTCATATCCAAACCATGTTGTGGAGAAAGCCCATGGTTATTGATACTGAATAAAGCCAATTTTCACCATTCATATGTATTTGAATTACAAATTCCATATTCCTCTTCTTGTTCTTGCATAGTAAATG
>NC_061824.1:37496564-37509064 GCF_019202785.1 Penaeus chinensis
CAGGGCAAAGCACTTCATGATGCTACTGATGTGTCGTTAACTTGAGGTCATCCTACTTAAGGGATTCTCAGCAAAGTCTATTGCGTTCACTCGGGCTCCCAATTCCTCGGTTGTTATATTATGAATGAAGTAATTAGGAAAGCAATAGAAGATGTAACGAATTAATAGTATCATCATTAACAAGTATTAGCCACATTCCCGATAAAATGAATAAATTCACATTGAATAAAAAAACATATACAGTACATCTTCGGCAAAAGAGGAATATTAAGATACGAAAGAGACAGATAAAAGACTAACCATATATTAACATTTTGGAAGTTCATCTTAAAATTTGTATAGAGTATAATCAAGCCAATCCTTCAGTTGGTCTGAATATATCGGTTTTATATAAACATCATATAAACAAGATGGTTCGTACAAGAGTGTTGGTTTGAACTTCGCTCACGATTTCGTCTTGCCGAGAATTCCCGGAGTGGAATTCCAAGTGTCTTCAATTCCTCTGCCCATTCCTACGCTGCGCCAGGAATTCTTCAAGCTCCCACTGCCTGGTCTGTCATATCCAAGCCATGCTGTGCAGAAAGCCAATACTAACTGATCATGAATAAAGCCAATTTGCCCCATATACATTTATTTCAATCACTCAACCTTGTTCCTGCCAGTGGTATGCAACGAAACAATGTATACCATTGGACCTTATTTTTTATCCTCATCCCTTCGTACAAGGGTTACACCATATATATTTGTTATTCAGATTTCAGACAGAAACACCAACAAATGAACAGAGCAGTCACAGTTGTTACTAATTTTATATATTTCCATTTGATAATGAATCAGTTCCGTTAATGGATCACACCATACTGTTGTATGTTTTAATTGCACTGTTGATTGACAATATATGATATTAGCCTATATCTACATTTATCTTTCTCTCTATTAATGAAACATTTAAATTGAAAAAGAAACACTTTTACAGTACATCTCCGGTAAAAGAGGAATATGGAAACAGGTATATGCGTATTTTCAAAGGACAGAGACAAGACTAACAATATGTCAAATAGTTAAGGATCAATGCATTTGCATAAAATTTCATATACAATACACGAACGTATATGTATCGATATATAAAGCTATGCACATACATACATTATATATGGACAATATAGCGACATATTTCCGCTTATCTGTTGACTTATGTATACATCTATTTGCATGTTGCTGTAGCATCTTGTCAATCTCTCTCAATCCTCTCAGAAAAGAATTTACACAATGTTTTCAATTGCCGTTTTCCACTACGTGAACCCATTACATTCTTGAGGGAAGACCTACTCATTCTGCAACACTTTCAGAAAAGGAAGTTAATAACAGCAAAAATGTTAATCTAATCACTCTTTAATCTTGATATAAATAGTCATTATTAATATACCGATTCATATATGTTTGTCGCACAGTAACGTGTTTGTGTATGGGCATGTATATTATATATGAAATCTTACGTAAATGCTTTGACTATTTGAAAAATTGGATTAATGAATTTGCAAACTTAGGATGAACTTTTTAAAAAATGACATAGTGTTAATCTTGTCTCTGTCTTTTAAAAATACGCCTATTTCCTGTTTAAATATTCCTCTTTTGCGGAAGATGTAATGCATATATATTATTTCTTATTCAATATTAATTTCTTTATTCTATCGGTAGGTGGCTACAACTTATTAACACACATTTCCTTATTCCTTCATCCATAATATCTACAATATAGTAGGAATAACAACTGAGGAATTGGGAGCGCGAGTGAACGCAATAGACTTTGCTGAGAATCCCTTAAGTAGGATGACCTCAAGTTGTCGACACATCAGTAGCATCATGAAGTGCTTTATCCTGCTTTTGATTACTTTCGTTGCATTTGCAACTGCTCAGCCGACGTATTACAAGCAAGATGGTTCCTACAAGAGTGTTGGCTTGAACTTCGCTCACGATTTCGTCTTGCCGAGAATTCCCGGAGTTGAATTCCAAGTGTCTTCCATTCCTCTGCCCATTCCTACGCTGCGCCAGGAGTTCCTCAGGCTCCCACTGCCTGGTCTGTCGTATCCAAACCATGTTGTACAGAAAGCCAATACTTACTGATACTGAATAAAGCCAATTCGCATCATAAGCATTTATTTCAATTACACAACCTTGTTCATGCTAATGGTATGCAGTGTTCCAATGTATACCATATTGGACCATATTTTTTATCTTTATTCTTCGCACCATATGCATTTATTTCAAATACACAACCTGCCAATGGCATGCAACGAAACAATGTATACCATACTTTTTATCTTACAAGGGTTACACCAAATATATATTTGTTATTCAGATTTTAGATAGAAACACCAGCGAATTAACAGAGCAGGCACAGTTATTTTTAGTTTTGTATATTTTCATTCGATTTATATTTTATTGAAGTAAGTCCGTTAATGGATCGCCCAATACATCTTTTAATTGTTTTTATTTAGCCATAAACACAGAATAGTCTGCATAATATACAGATACAATATGTGATATTAGCCTATATCTACATTTATACGTTTACATTTTATTTTAAGTAATTAAAATTGAAAAAAAAAATGTACAGTACATCCTCAGTAAAAGAGGAATATTAAAACAGGTTATATGCGTATTTTCAGGACAGAGACAAGACTAGGAATATGTTAAGAATTTTGGAAGTTCATCTAATATTTTGCAAACTCATCTAGCTGGTTCTTCGATTAATCTGAATGTATCGGTTCTACATAAAGATTAGAGCATTTACATAAGATTTCATGTAGAAGACGCAAGTGTGCAAACACGGACATATATGCATCGGTATATAAATACATACACATACAAATAATATACATGGGCAATATATAACAACACATTTCTGTTTCCTTTTCTATACATCTATTTGCATGTTGCTGTAGCATCTTGTCGGTCCCTCTCAATTCTCTCAGAAACGAATTTATACAATGTATGCTTTTTGTATACTTTAGAACCCCCCGTCGCCCAAATGATTACCCTAGGGTGTTTCATTTGGACAGATTGAGGGAGGACGAGTGTGCCCGGGGGTTTGCCGAGGCTATCTCTGGTCGTCTCACAGCACTCGAAGGCCTGACAAACCCTGTTCTTATGTGGGATATCTTCAAGCGTGAAACGCTTGATGCAGCTCCGGAATCTATCGGTGAACGCCCAAGAACAAGACCGAATTCCATCTCGCAGGAGACACTGGAAGCCACAGACGCTTGTCGTGCGGCTCGATTGTCAGGGGATCGCAACTTGCACCGTTCTCTGGTGCGCAGGACTAGGTCACTGTTGAGAAGGGATAAGGAACAGTTTATCAGTAATCTTGCAGAGGAGGTCGAAGGCATTTCCTAGTAAACGACCTTCGTCCTGCCTACCAAGCCCTGAGAAAACTGAACTCCAAGCCCTCCTCACAGACGACTGCAGTTCGCTCAGCAAGTGGCCAGATAATCTCAGATCCTGATGGGGTGCGTGTGCGTTGGGCTGAGTATATTGAGCAGTTGTATAAGGTTGATCCACCAACAGTTAACATGGATGCGGGTAATGTTGAGACTCCTCTGCCAGACCAACCCATCAGCGAGGATCCACCCTCCCTGACCGAAATCAGGGGAGCGATCTCCAAACTGAAGAGTGGTAAAGCAGCAGGTGTTTGTGGCATCCTAGCCGAATTGTTAAAGGCTGGTGGAGAACCTATGGCAAGGGGCTTGCATGCAGTCCTGTCTGCCATCTGGCAGACTGGTACCTTTCCCCCTGACCTGCTGACGGGTGTGGTCATCCCTCTCTGGAAGGGGAAAGGGGATCGGTGGGATTGCAGCAATCACCGAGGCATTACACTACTCTGTGTAACAGGCAAGGTACTCGCGTACATCTTACTGAGACGTATCAGGGACCACCTGTTGAGGCACCAAAGGCTGGAGCAATCTGGATTCACTCCTGGTAAGTCCACAATAGACCGCATCCTGGCGCTTCGAATCATTGTAGAGCGCCTACATCGACCTCAAGAAGGCGTTTGACACAGTGCATCGCGAATCACTCTGGGAGATCCTAAGACTAAGAGGAATTCCAACAAGGATTATTGCCTAATAGCAAACCTGTATACAGGCACTGAAAGTGCTGTAAAGTGTGGTGGGGGCCTGTCGAGCTTCTTCCCTGTTAGTTCAGGTGTGAGGCAAGGCTGTGTTCTTGCACCAACACTTTTCAACACTTGCATGGATTGATACTGGGTAGAGCTACTGTCCAAAGTCACTGTGGAGCAACTCTGGGCAATATCAAGGTTACAGACCTTGACTTTGCTGATGATGTTACCATTCTATCTGAATCTCTGGAAACCCTAGTGACGGCTCTTGATGGATTTAGCAATGAAGTGAAGCCCCTGGGGCTAGAGGTCTCCTGGACCAAGACCAAGACCTGTGGAGTCGGTACGTGCTTGCGGAGAAAACATCAAAGTGATAGAGAGTTTTATATACCTCAGTAGTGCAGTTCACGTCAGTAGACGGATTGGCCTAGCAGCAGGGGTCATGAAATCTCTCGACAAGAGTATTTGGTGATGCCGGTACCTGTGCAGAAGGACCAAGCTACGTGTTTTCAAGGCCCTAATACTGTCAGTTTTACTATATGGTAGTGTGACTTGGACGCTATCTTGTGCTTTGGAATCTCGTCTTGATGCCTTTTGTAACAGATCCTTGCTCCGGATCATGGGGTACAGATGGCGGGACCATGTGTCCAACCAACGGCTTCAGCGTGAGACCGGTACAGGATCTGTTACTTGCACAATCCGTGATCGCCAACTCAGACTATATGGCCACTTGGCTCGACTCCCGCAGGATGATCCTGCCCATCAGGTTGTCTCTGTCCGAGACAACCCTGGACGGAGGAGGCCTGTGGGACGACCGAGAAGGTCGTGGCTTGGGCGGATCGATCAAACTTGTCGTGAGGAACTAGAGATGGGCCGGGCCCCTGACTGGTGGCTCGCCATGAGGGACCCTCGTAGGTGGAAACGAAAGGTGGATGCGGCTATGCACCCCTGCCGACGTTAGCCCCAAAATGATGATGATGATGTTTTTTGATTGTTTTGAATTGCCGTTCCCAGCTATGTGAACCCATTAATTCTTGTGGGAAGACATACACATTCTGCAACACTTATGCATCCATCCGGAACGCACATTCTTCGAAAGAATTCTTTTAGAAGCGAAAGTTAATAGCAGCAAAAATGTTAATCTGTCATTCTCTCTAATCTTGATATAAATACTCATTGTTAATATACCGATACATATATGTTTGTCACACAGTAACGCGTTTGTGTATGGGCATATTTCTTCTATATGAAATCTAACATAAATGCATTGACTAATTGAAGAATTGGATTAATGAATTTACAAACTTAAGATGAACTTTTAAAAAACTGATATATTATTAATCGTGTCTCTGTCTTTTGAAATTACGCCTAATTCCTCTTCCTCTTTTGTGGAAGTTGTACTGCATATATATTATTTCTTATTCAATATTAATTTATTTATTTTATCGGTAATGGCTAAAACTTATTACATAATGACATAATTACATATCACCCATTTCCTAATTCCTTCATTCATAATATTTACAGTATAGTAGGAATGACAACTGAGGAATAGGGAGCCCGAGTGAACGCAATATACTTTGCTGAGAATCCCTTAAGTAGGATGACCTCAAGTTAACGACACATCAGTAGCATCATGAAGTGCTTTATCCTGCTTATAGTTGCTTTCGTTGCATTTGCAACTGCTCAGCCAACGTATTACAGGCACGATGGTTCCTACAAAAGTGTTGGCTTGAACTTCGCTCACGATTTCGTCTTGCCGAGAATTCCCGGAGTTGAATTCCAAGTGTCTTCCATTCCTCTGCCCATTCCTACGCTGCGCCAGGAGTTCCTCAGGCTCCCACTGCCTGGTCTGTCATATACCAACCAACTTGTTCAAAAAGCCCATGGGTATTGATACTGAATAAAAAAATGACACCTTATGCATTTCTTTAAGTTTGACATCCCCTATATGTATTAATACGATTTTCTTGATATGATAAAGCAATTGATACTATATACATTTCTTTCCATTAAAAGGAAACAGACAGAATTATTTACCTTTATATTTATCTATATTTGTCTATTTCATTATTTATTGGTTCTCATCACTTGGTAATTCTTTTTATCCTGCCGAATCTGCACAGTATGTAATTTATAGTAATGTTTTTTTTTTTCCTTTCTTCGGTTCATTTATTTATTCACTATTTTTTCACCAGTTACTTGCACGTTTTTATTGTGGCTGTTTTCCTTTTCATGTAATAAGGGCGCATAGCCGAAAAATATTGTGAAAATTCTCGTTCTGAGAGGGTGGCAGATTAAAGTGGCTAGCAAGATGCGAAAGTAACGTGCAAGCAAGTGCTAAACAAGGAATAGACAAGTGAACCGGTAAATGGAAACTATACATATGGATATACTATATATATGTATATCAATTACACATTGTGGGTAATGTTGAGACTCCTCTGCCAGACCAACCCATCAGCGAGGATCCACCCTCCCTGACCGAAATCAGGGGAGCGATCTCCAAACTGAAGAGTGGTAAAGCAGCAGGTGTTTGTGGCATCCTAGCCGAATTGTTAAAGGCTGGTGGAGAACCTATGGCAAGGGGCTTGCATGCAGTCCTGTCTGCCATCTGGCAGACTGGTACCTTTCCCCCTGACCTGCTGACGGGTGTGGTCATCCCTCTCTGGAAGGGGAAAGGGGATCGGTGGGACTGCAGCAATCACCGAGGCATTACACTACTCAGTGTAACAGGCAAGGTACTCGCGTACATCTTACTGAGACGTATCAGGGACCACCTGTTGAGGCACCAAAGGCTGGAGCAATCTGGATTCACTCCTGGTAAGTCCACAATAGACCGCATCCTGGCGCTTCGAATCATTGTAGAGCGCCTACATCGACCTCAAGAAGGCGTTCGACACAGTGCATCGCGAATCACTCTGGGAGATCCTAAGACTAAGAGGAATTCCAACAAGGATTATTGCCTAATAGCAAACCTGTATACAGGCACTGAAAGTGCTGTAAAGTGTGGTGGGGGCCTGTCGAGCTTCTTCCCTGTTAGTTCAGGTGTGAGGCAAGGCTGTGTTCTTGCACCAACACTTTTCAACACTTGCATGGATTGATACTGGGTAGAGCTACTGTCCAAAGTCACTGTGGAGCAACTCTGGGCAATATCAAGGTTACAGACCTTGACTTTGCTGATGATGTTACCATTCTATCTGAATCTCTGGAAACCCTAGTGACGGCTCTTGATGGATTTAGCAATGAAGTGAAGCCCCTGGGGCTAGAGGTCTCCTGGACCAAGACCAAGACCAAGACCCAGGATTTGGGGGGCCTACTAGGAGACCCTGTGCAGTCGGTACGTGCTTGCGGAGAAAACATCGAAGTGATAGAGAGTTTTATATACCTCAGTAGTGAAGTTCACGTCAGTAGACGGATTGGCCTAGCAGCAGGGGTCATGAAATCTCTCGACAAGAGTATTTGGTGATGCCGGTACCTGTGCAGAAGGACCAAGCTACGTGTTTTCAAGGCCCTAATACTGTCAGTTTTACTATATGGTAGTGTAACTTGGACGCTATCTTGTGCTTTGGAATCTCGTCTTGATGCCTTTTGTAACAGATCCTTGCTCCGGATCATGGGGTACAGATGGCGGGACCATGTGTCCAACCAACGGCTTCAGCGTGAGACCGGTACAGGATCTGTTACTTGCACAATCCGTGATCGCCAACTCAGACTATATGGCCACTTGGCTCGACTCCCGCAGGATGATCCTGCCCATCAGGTTGTCTCTGTCCGAGACAACCCTGGACGGAGGAGGCCTGTGGGACGACCGAGAAGGTCGTGGCTTGGGCAGATCGATCAAACCTGTCGTGAGGAACTAGAGATGGGCCGGGCCCCTGACTGGTGGCTCGCCATGAGGGACCCTCGTAGGTGGAAACGAAAGGTGGATGCGGCTATGCACCCCTGCCGACGTTAGCCCCAAAATGATGATGATGATGTTTTTTGATTGTTTTGAATTGCCGTTCCCAGCTATGTGAACCCATTAATTCTTGTGGGAAGACATACACATTCTGCAACACTTATGCATCCATCCGGAACGCACATTCTTCGAAAGAATTCTTTTAGAAGCGAAAGTTAATAGCAGCAAAAATGTTAATCTGTCATTCTCTCTAATCTTGATATAAATACTCATTGTTAATATACCGATACATATATGTTTGTCACACAGTAACGTGTTTGTGTATGAACATCTGTGTCTTGTATATGAAATCTAACATAAATGCATTGACTAATTGAAGAATTGGATTAATGAATTTACAAACTTAAGATGAACTTTTAAAAAACTGATATATTATTAATCGTGTCTCTGTCTTTTGAAATTACGCCTAATTCCTCTTCCTCTTTTGTGGAAGTTGTACTGCATATATATTATTTCTTATTCAATATTAATTTATTTATTTTATCGGTAATGGCTAAAACTTATTACATAATGACATAATTACATATCACCCATTTCCTAATTCCTTCATTCATAATATTTACAGTATAGTATGAATGACAACTGAGGAATAGGGAGCCCGAGTGAACGCAATATACTTTGCTGAGAATCCCTTAAGTAAGATGACCTCAAGTTAACGACACATCAGTAGCATCATGAAGTGCTTTATCCTGCTTATAGTTGCTTTCGTTGCATTTGCAACTGCTCAGCCAACGTATTACAGGCACGATGGTTCCTACAAAAGTGTTGGCTTGAACTTCGCTCACGATTTCGTCTTGCCGAGAATTCCCGGAGTTGAATTCCAAGTGTCTTCCATTCCTCTGCCCATTCCTACGCTGCGCCAGGAGTTCCTCAGGCTCCCACTGCCTGGTCTGTCATATACCAACCAACTTGTTCAAAAAGCCCATGGGTATTGATACTGAATAAAAAAATGACACCTTATGCATTTCTTTAAGTTTGACATCCCCTATATGTATTAATACGATTTTCTTGATATGATAAAGCAATTGATACTATATACATTTCTTTCCATTAAAAGGAAACAGACAGAATTATTTACCTTTATATTTATCTATATTTGTCTATTTCATTATTTATTGGTTCTCATCACTTGGTAATTCTTTTTATCCTGCCGAATCTGCACAGTATGTAATTTATAGTAATGTTTTTTTTTTTCCTTTCTTCGGTTCATTTATTTATTCACTATTTTTTCACCAGTTACTTGCACGTTTTTATTGTGGCTGTTTTCCTTTTCATGTAATAAGGGCGCATAGCCGAAAAATATTGTGAAAATTCTCGTTCTGAGAGGGTGGCAGATTAAAGTGGCTAGCAAGATGCGAAAGTAACGTGCAAGCAAGTGGTAAACAAGGAATAGACAAGTGAACCGGTAAATGGAAACTATACATATGGATATACTATATATATGTATATCAATTACACATTGTTTAGGCAAATCATACATAAAGAATTGTCTGTTCTTAAACCATACATCTACACTTTATTGTACCAAAAGCTCGTACCAAATACATAATACACGTATGCAAATGACTTTAGTTGTCCCGTCATTCAGGCGTCACATAACACATCCTCACTAGCGCATAAAAAAATGAACTGTTAAGTACAGTTATTTCTGTCCATTTACTCATTCTGTTTTCTTTTTGTCTATCGCTTCTTCATTTCTCGGTTCGCCTTCTTAGAAGAAGGGTATATGTAGTCTAATATTTTGATTCGGTTCATCAATTTATTTATATTAATGATTCCTCTACCATTCTCTCAGATGAAGAAATTTAACAACGTATGATATATAACAGTTCTATATTACCGTGTCATAATATGTGAAGATTACATTTTTTGTGGAAATATATACACATTCTGCAATAGTTGTGTGTGTGTTTGTGTGGGTGTGTACCTATGCATCTACTAATATAAGTGTGTATGTATGTGTTATACACAAACAGGAATTTTCAAGCAAATGCCTTAATGTTCATATAAAAGTGAAGTATTCAGAATAAAAGTAACTGGTTTTCAGAAATCTGATATTTAAAAATTATGTTTTTAAATATCAGATTTCTGAAAACCAGTTACTTTTATTCTGAACTTAGTTATATGACTTTCATTAAAATTGTTAGTCTCGTGTATCAGACTTTATACCATGCAATGTCTTATATTTCCCTGATGTTTACATGTATCTTATAGTAATACTACTCATATTATCATTATTATCATGTCAGTCATTTTTGGTGATAGAATATTCATCTCAATAAAGCAAATTTCGTCTTTCATCTAAAATGTTCCTTTCTGAATAGACGCTCTAGTTAAATATTTTGGTGCGTAACGATAAAAATCAGCAATTTGAAAAATAATCAGTAATCAGAACGGTTATCCTCATTCCCTCGTTCGTGTCATTTATAACAAAAGAACCATAAAAGAATTGGGATCCCGAGAGAACTCAATATACGTTGCTGAGAATCCCTTAAGTAGGATGACCTCAAGTTAACGACACATCAGTAGCATCATGAAGTCTTTTGTCCTGATTATGGTTGCTTTCGTTGCGTTTGCAACTGCTCAGCCGATGTATTTCAAGCAAGATGGTTCCTACAAGAGTGTTGGCTTGAACTTCGCTCACGATTTCGTCTTGCCGAGAATTCCCGGAGTTGAAATCCAAGTGTCTTCCATTCCTCTGCCCATTCCTACGCTGCGCCAGGAGTTCCTCAGGCTCCCACTGCCTGGTCTGTCGTATCCAAACCATGTTGTGGAGAAAGCCCATGCTTATTGATACTGAATAAAGCCAATTCGCACCATCCACGTGTATTTCAATTACACATTTCACATTCCTCCCAGGCTCTCACTGCCTGGTCTGTCATATCCACAGAATGCTGTTCACAAAACGCACGGGTACTGATGATCCTGAATAAACGAAAACCATACTCATTTGTTTCACGTACAAAACTTTAATCCATATTATAGATTTTATAGATCTACAAGAAATGGGCATGATGGCCCGTTTTTAATCGTATCTGAACCTGTACAGTTGGAGATACCCGTTCAAATCAATGAAGAAATCCGCTTCCGCAACACTCTGTTCCTACATGACTCATAAAAAGGTTGATTAAGTGATATAATAGTATCGTTTAATAAGAATTCACAGTTCATCCATCATCTGGTTAATATACTATCTGGAAGTGGAATTCGCATGTGTAGAATACAGTTGGTAATTTACAGTATACTCCTTCCTCGACTTCCAGGTATCTCCACCTACTACATTTCTTGGGAGATATCAATCTAGATCAATAGGGAAACCCGCACTTTGCAACATTGCGTCTTGAAAGTTCCTCATCGAGACGTGTTGAAATGTGCTTACTGAAGCGGATATGGCAATGACAGTTATCAGGAGAAACTGTGTGTGTGTTAGTTGGTGTGTGTGTCCGTGCGTGTGTGTGTTAGCATACATGACTTGTAGAATGTAATATGCGTAAGTTTCTGAAATGTTACTTTAAGAATAGAAATATTGTAAGCATTACTTATATATGTAGTGCACCTAAGATTTTATCATACCTTCCTCTACTTGTAAATACCATAATATCAAATCCAGAAATAAATACATGCATAGTTCTCAAATATCATTTAAAGGGTTTACTTATTAAGTTAAATGTTCTCGTACTTTTCCTAATATCAAGAGATAATTGAACTTTGTGGGAATTTACTCTCGTATTCACCCTTATTCGTAAGCTTGGAATAATATCGATTAAAACCAAAACAGAAGAATTGGGAGTCCGAGTGAGCACATTAAACGTTACAGACAAAAAAACTCAAATAGTTGAGATTACGTCTCTTGTCAAACAAGTCATAATCTGCATAATGACGTGCTTAGTCCTTCTTGTGGTTGTTCTCACTGTACATGCAAATGCGCAGCCAACGTATTACAATCAAGATGGTTCGTACACGAGTGTTGGCTTGAACTTCGCTCACGATTTCGTCTTGCCGAGAATTCCCGGAGTTGAATTCCAAGTGTCTTCCATTCCTCTGCCCATTCCTACGCTGCGCCAGGAGTTCCTCAGGCTCCCACTGCCTGGTCTGTCATACCCAAACCACGTTGTACAGAAAGCCCATGCTTATTGATACTGAATAAAGCCAATTCACACCATACACATGTATCTCAATTACACAGTTAAATGGAACACACAATACTGTTGCATCTTTCAATTGCTTTTTCCATTCCTACGCTGCGCCAGGAGTTCCTCAGGCTTCCTCGTCCTGGTTTTTCGTATCCACGGAATGTTTTTCACAAGAGCCATTAATAAGGTACAGGCAGACTAATGTCACACTTGCTTTTCAATTTCATTTTTCTTACCTGTTACCTGTTTTAGGTATTCTTTGTAGATTATAAACATCTAAAAGCAAACT
>NC_061824.1:37561564-37574064 GCF_019202785.1 Penaeus chinensis
ATTTTCAAAATTCACTATCATTTGCTGTCCAGTCTGTTTTCTTCCACATGACTCCTATTAACCACAACGAAGGGAACAAGTCATCACGTACTGCCGTCGTTTGTTACATAGAGAGATGCTTTTGACGAATTCTTGCTTGCCTTTCTCTTTGTAAAATGCGCATGAAATAATAATATATAAATAATACAAAACCTATTTTTTCATCTCTGTTGTCAGCTCCCGAAATGTTACTTTCTCTGGAGAATTTGATGGCAACTCAACTCCTGCTATAGAGTTGCCAAACGAAGAATTTTAGATCAAGTTTATTCTTTCGACAACAGTTATCTTTACAACTTCGTCTCGTGTTCCACTCCTTAAGGTTTTAAACATACACAGACTTAGCAGAGAACAATCTACCTTCTAAATGTGATAACAATGAAACATAATTCCAGGGAAAATTGTCATAGTGAAGAAAAAAAATTATTATAACACGTAAATAGTGCTTGGAGAGTTTAAATGTTATCATTGTCATACCTTTGAAATTCTTTTCGTCTGTGAAATCGGTAAGTTTTGTTCACAAAGTTATGTTTCACTATATATTACTTCCTTTGTTCACCACCAAGTTACATTATTGATATTTGAATTGTTCTTGCATTATTTAATTTAGTTTTAGCTTTCGTTCTGCAGATACGTGTTCAGTATAATTCAGAGTTCAGCTATGTTATCTTTCCTTGAAATGTATCCGATGTGTTTAAGTGTCTTGAATAGGTTGTATACCTTTAGTGGAACTTCAAAAGCTAATGAAATGTATGCAGATATAAACATATTCCATTATTATTGTTCATCACCACCATCACCACCACTGGTACTATTACTACCACTACACACACCATCACCACTACTACTATTAATATCACCATCACTACCATCACCATCACCACCATTACTTCCACCGTCATCACCATCACCACTCCACCACTACCGTCACTAATATAACCATCACCACCACCGCCACCGCCACCGCCACTACCACCACCACCACCACTGCCACCGCCACAACCACCACCACCATCACCACCACCGCCACCATCACCACCACCACCATCACCACCACCGCCACCACCGCCACCATCACTACCACCGACACCATCACCACCACCACCATCACCACGACCGCCACCATCACTACCACCGACACCATCACCACCACCACCATCACCACCACCGCCACCATCACCACCACCGACACCATCACCACCACCACCATCACCACCACCGCCACCATCACCACCACCGCCACCATCACCACCACCGCCACCATCATCACCACCGCCACCACCATCACCACCGCCACCACCATCACCACCACCGCCACCACCGCCACCACCATCACCACCACCACCACCGCCACCACCACCACCACCACCACCGCCACCACCACCACCACCACCACCGCCACCACCATCACCACCACCACCATCACCACCACCATCACCACCAGCGCCACCATCACCACCAGCGCCACCATCACCACCACCGCCACCATCATTACCACCGCCACCACCATCACCACCACCGCCACCATCATTACCACCGCCACCACCATCACCACCATCACCACCACCGCCACCATCACCACCACCGCCACCATCATTACCACCGCCACCACCATCACCACCACCGCCACCATCATTACCACCGCCACCACCATCACCATCATCGCCGCCACCACCACCACCACCATCACCACCACCACCATCACCACCAGCGCCACCATCACCACCACCGCCACCATCACCACCACCGCCACCATCACCACCACCGCCACCATCACCACCACCGCCACCATCATTACCACCGCCACCACCATCACCACCACCGCCACCATCATTACCACCGCCACCACCATCACCACCATCGCCGCCACCATCACCACCACCACCGCCACCATCACCACCGCCACCACCACCATCACCACCACCATCACCACCACCATCACCACCACCATCATCACCACAACCATACAGAATTGTGAACAGATATAACAATAGAGTGTACTTGATTACACCCTGTGAAAAATGCACTTATGCAATACTGTGATCTTGGTGTAAATAAAACTTTGTTCATTTATGAGACTTAGCGAATCAAAATGTAGTGATTATTATTACTTGCTAATATTCTTTTCTTGTTAAGATCGTCACTTTACTTTGCTAACGAATTTTTTTTTTTTAGTGATAATTAGAAATGAAGTGATCTGATATGATAATGATAATGATTAGAGGAATAATGTCGATTATAATGATAGTAATAATAATAATAATAAAAGTTTTACTTCTTATGTCATTGTATTTCCATATTTTAACTGTTCATTCATATATTATATATGTATATATAATGTACAATGTGAAACGCATTAGAAAAGCTGTAACGTTAAAACTTCCTAGAGTAATAATGTAGTTTATCGTCAAAAATACTCATGATGAAACCAAAGAAAACGAAATTGATAGATAAACTAAGATAAATGTTTAAGGCCTATTTTATCCTTTTGGAAATTATGTGAAGTTACGAACCTACTTTTCCCCATTCAAAATTGCGCACACACATATATATATATTCATATTTATATTTATATATATATATGACACACAAACACTCATACGCACACACACACATATATAGGTGTGTGTGTGTGTGTGCGTGTGCGTGTGCGTGTGCGTGTGCGTGTGCGTGTGCGTGTGCGTGTGCGTGTGCGTGTGCGTGTGCGTGTGCGTGTGCGAGTGCGAGTGCGTGTGCGTGTGCGTGTGCATGTGTGTGTGTGTGTGTGTGTCAAATCTTCTCAAATTCCTCTAGGGCTACAGTTGCCAGCTTTTAAAGTTTACTCCGTTGGTGAAATATGGCAACTCCACCGCAAGCAGATGTTTCCAAATATAGTTTTTTAGAGAATATTTAAACATCTGACATCAGTAAACTTTATGATGTAAAAGTGTTCTCACACATAGATTCCGAATCACCATTTCTTGCCTTATATAGTCATAGCAGAATATATTTTACCTCCTAAATGCGATTATGAAATGAATACTGTACGTTAACTCTCAAGGTTAACAGCGATAGTGAGGCAGTCGCTTCACAACACACGCGGTACAGTGCAATGAGGACCTCGATATAAAGGTATGTTAACAGGTTGAAGAGGTGTTAGTTGATATAATTTTTGTATGACTATGAAATTGGTTATTATGGAGAGAGGGGTGTAGTGTGTTTAATCTGTGATGTAAAGGCTGAATTTCAATGATATACCAGCATGTTCTTATCTTCACTGGACCTTGTTTATCTAAAATTTGGGTCATGCTGCTTTTTACGTAGTGTTTTTTTCCTATAATGGTCTTGGTATATGTATTATTACCAATTTCGTTATCATTATGATTATCATTATAATACATGTCAACCACCATTTTTTCCCTGAACGTCATCCATTATCATCTTCATTATTAATAGCAATCATCATTGTCGTCACCATCATCAGAATTATCAGATGAATGATTGTCATTATCATCATCAGTCATTATCACCGCCATCACCAAACTATTCACAATCACATAATCTATATTAAGCACACCAACAGTAGGACGTAGCAACAGCACCTCATTTATTCCCAGGAGACGCCACCTCCCCGCCGGTGCACCTGAGAGGACATCACATTCAGCGATGAGTCTGTGGCTGCGTTCGGTGCCTTCGCCTGCGGGCGCCCTTCCTGCCGGCGTCTGCGCCCCGCCTCGCCCTCGGCGACCGGCGCGTCTTGAGGGAGGAGCCGAGGCAGCGAGTATACCTCTCAAGGCAAGAAAAACAATTGTTTCCTAAGTATGGTCGCACTTTAGCACACACGCACGTAGGCACGCACTATAAAGAGCAAAGTACGTACTGTTTGATAGACGGCGATTTCATCATTTGCCTGATTTTGGTGGCAGACATACATGTACACCTAGATAAACATATAGACCTGTGTTTACATATATATTACGTAGTCTGTGTGTTGGTTTTCCCTGAGCCCGTCTCCTTATTTTCATTTAACCTGGAAAAAAATATTACATGTTTCTGCGGACTTACGTTTTTTGTAAATAAATTAATTCTATTTTCTTAACAAAAAAAACTGTATCTTATTTTCATGGAATCATATATTTTAATATCGATTTTTGTTTTCTTTACTTTACTTTACCTTACAAACTTTTTTATGATGTATAATCAATAATATAATACAAGTGCAATAGGAGAGAGAACAGTCTCTCACACCCTTGAGTTACATCCCTGCAGCTAAAAGACTATCAGACCACTATTTCTAAGACCACTATCCCTAACAGATCCCTAAGCAGCGGGGACGTGAAATGGCTCTGGCCTCTCGACAGGGAATCTCTCTTGTTCCACCTCGTCCACAGCCTCGGCAGCAGAATGGGGATTTTCCTCATGACACTCAACAGCGTGAATCCTCTTAAGACAGAGGACGTCGAAAGTGCCCTTTTCCACTTGCAGAGGTGAGTCACTTCTTTGAACGACACTTGACATGATTGAATGCGATGGTATTGAATATGGGATGTTGCAAAAGCCTGCAAAAGAGGTAGAAATTTACACTGCACATTATAATCTGATTAGAAAACGAGGCAAGGATATCTTCGTGAAGTCACTGTATCTTATTTATGTCGATGTTTTACATGAATTTAATGAAGAATTTTTTTTTCAGAAAGAATCTTGCTATGCGTATAGACATCAGAATTCGTGATGACGTCTGGTGGTTTTGTGAAGATGGAAATAACGTAGATTTTAAGGTAGGCACAATAACACTGACTTGTTTTCCATTTAAAACTAATATCACCTTTTTTTCGCAAGTATATGTACTCTACACAGCGATTTTTACTACAGACAGGTGGCTCCACTAGTGTCAGTTAGTAGCCTTACATTATTTCCCCATACGTTTTTTAATATCATAGAATTATTATTATTATTATTATTGACATGATTGTTATGATATTAATAAAATATTAGTAGAAATAGGAGCAAGAAAATAATTCCGAAAGCCAAAGAAAAAAGAAAACATGTGAGATAGGTAGGACTAGCTGTTGACTCCAAGGTGACTAAGTACTTATGGAGCCATCTGTATGTAAACACAATCACTAAACCAAAATCACAGGGATAAGGTATGTATTGTAAGCCATTCCAGTACATTTGGTTAATGTGTAAACAAAATAAATGCTGAAGACGCCGAAGAAAGAAAATGTTATTAGAAAATGTTATTTTTGCATTTTACCTTATAAACTTTCCGTATGCAAATGAACTGACCATCTCAGACGACCGAGGCAGCAAACATAGTGATCATATAAACAAACATGGTGCCATCTGAGTGAGGTCCCGGGAATCACACAAACATTTTTATACATATTACATTATGTTAAAGAAATATAAGTATGTATATTGCTTCTTGAAATATTCTAGAAAAAAAATGACAAAGGAATTATAAGTCTGATAGAGCTACAGATCCTATTCCCAATAACCTGCTAGAGATTCCCACGACAATTGGCCTCTCCCACGTCTCCAATAATTCTTCCTCTTAGCGCTATAGAAAACTTTGTGATCACGAGGGACATTGCGTGAACCCTATCTAATTTATCACCAAACCCCATTTATGAATATATATATATATATTTGCATATATACATACATACATTCATACATATATTGATTTATATATCCACACACAATTCAGTCATATACACTACAGTGTTTATAGGCTATAACATATTGTCTAATCATACTTTAATGAAGGCCTTAAGGTATAACATCAGTATGAATTTCAGATGCTTAGCGAAGGAGCGAGCTCGGCGGAGGAGTGTCGGCGAATGTGTGAGGGAGGATTTCCTGACGGGGCCACCTGGAAGTTCAGAATGATTCCTCGGGGAAGGAGGCTCCCTGTGTCATGCCAGAGATCAAGCAGGACTTTCCCTATCAGTATGATGTCCTTATGACAAGTCACCATGCGTTGGGCAACGGTCTGAGTGTCTCCTTGATAGTGAAGCGAATGGTGGAACTTTTGAACGACGTACTTCTCGGTCGCCACGTTGACGACGAGGTGACCAGTCGGTTTAGTTCTAGAGGAGAGTGTTATGAAATCGAATCAAGAATAAGGAAGATGTTAGAAGATGATCCCCAGCGCCACGACCAAGTCAGAGAAACCATGCCAGATGCCAGTCCACTGTTATTGCGAGCATTCCCACGACCCTCAGGGAATCGAGTCACCACCGAATACCTTACTCGCATCGTCGACCTCGAAGCTACGCAGAACTTCCAGAGGCAATGCAAAGCCCATGGAGTGACCATCAACGGTGCATTCACGGCTGTGGTCAACATTGCCTTGGCCAGACTTGTGCAGAAATCTGGAATCTCGCAACAGTCTTACCGCATTGCCAGTAACCATCTCGTAAGCGTGGACCGGTACCTAAAGCAAACGCCACGTGACGTCATGGACGGGTACTCTCTCCACATGTCCCACATTTCCAACATTACAAGCGACCGTGTTACGAGTCATTTCTGGGAATACGCCAAGGAAGTCAACCGAGAACTGAGAGACGGCCTGACCTCGGAACTCCCTTTTGAGCAGAAGATGGCGCGCCTCATGGCCCAGCCCAGCCTGGTGGAGGAGTGGACGAGGAACCCACCTCCGGTCGTCCATGATTACGGCATCACCAACATCGCCAACTTCCCGATGCCCGAACGACGCAAGGACGACCAGGTCTTGGTGACTGATGTCAACTCCATCGCCATGGTACATAAATACGTCCACATGCTCCTCTTCCTCGTTCTCACGTTCAGGGGTCGTTGCAGCTATTCCCTAAGCTATGCAACAGATTACTTTACAGAGGACACAGCCATTCTGTTGGCTGACGAAGTGATGTCAGTCTATCGGGAAGTGAGTGAGGTGAAGGGAGTATGATTGTATGAAACCCAAGAATAAAGTTTGTTGTTGATACAGTAGTCGTTAGTAAAATAAACCCTATGAACGGTGATATTAATGATACAATATAAATAAAAAGTAGTATATTGTTGATGATTTTATTGAATTAAAATCGTAAAGATGATGCCCAACAAACCTCCAGAATTCGGCAGCCTAGAGATCTGACTAGTGTCGTATTGTAGATATTTCCGAATGACAGATTTGCTGAAAGAAAATCTGGCATACCACTCAAATATACGTAAATGTCACACATTGTAAATATCCATACAAAATAGTGAAAAAATATAGCAATATAGTGTAGTTAATTACAGAAACACACTGAGAAAAATGCAATTATACAATACTGTGAACTTGGAGTAAATAAAACTCCATATCTTTTCATATCAACATGGGATGTGAAAAGCATAAAGAATTTGATACATGTCGAATTACACAATTTAAAAACCATCAAAGTAAAGAAATGGAAATCATAGTATTAAATACTAAATATTTTTTATGTTATTGTTTTTAATTACTGTATGCAAAAGGCCAAATATCATCGCTAACCATGGCGATTCTTGTGCTAATGATAAATGTGGGAAAGAAAGAAAGTAATAGAGTAGTTTCCCGTCAAAACTATATCCATACTCTTTTCATGTTGACGCCAAAGAAAACTAGCTAAAAGGTAGACTAAGATAAACGTAAGGCCTAATTTGTTCTTTTGGAAATCTATCTATCTATCTATCCATCTATCTATCTATATATATACATCATTATATATATAAATAAATATATCAACTTGTATAAAATTCATCTGAAGGAAACAGTTGCCAGCTTTTAAAGTTTACTTGGCTAGTGAAATATGGCAACCCACCGCAAGCAGATGTTTCCAAACATCTTTTTTCTAAGATAATATTTAATCCTCTGACGTCAGTAAGCGTTCTAATGTCAGAGGGTAACCACACACAGATTCCGAATAACCATTTCTTGCTGTATATAGGCATAGCAGAATATATTTTACCTCCTAAATGCGATTATGAAAGAAATACTGTGCGTTAACTCTCAAGGTTAACAGCGATAGTGAGGCAGTCGCTTCACAACACACGCGGTACAGTGCAATGAGGACCTCGATATAAAGGTATGTTAACAGGTATAAGAGATTTGGTATAATCTTTCTGTGATATGAAGTCTGAATTTCAACGATATACCGATATTTTCTTAGCTTCACTGGACCATATTTATCTCAAAGTTGGGTTGCAGGCATGTTGTTCTTTACGTAAGCGTATTTTTCTTATATAATGGTCTTGTTTTTTTATGTATTATCATCAGTCTCGTTACTGTGCTTATCATTATTATAATTGCCACCATCGTCATTTACCGTAAGGTCTTCTACTATCATCATTGTTAATAGTAATCATCATCGTCGTCACCATCATTATCAGAATTGTCAGCTGAATGATTATCATTGTCATCGTCAGTTATTATCATCGTCATTATCAAATTACTCACAATCACAGATTCGATATTAAGCACACCAACTGTAGGACGTAGCAGCAGCACCTCATTTATTCCCAGGAGACGCCGCCTTCCTGCCGGTGCACCTCCGAGGGCATCATCTTCAGCAATGAGTCTGTGGCTGCGTTCGGTGCCTCGCCTGCGGGCGCCCTTCCTGCCGGCGTCTGCGCCCCGCCTCGCCCTCGGCGACCGGCGCGTCTTGAGGGAGGAGCCGAATCAGCGAATTTGCTTACTAAGGTAAAATAAGAATTGTTTTCATTGAATATGGATATACAATATGTAATTATATGTACATGCACATATCTTTACACACACACACACACCCTCATAACCATACATATTATATATATATATATATATATATATATATATATATATATATATATATATGTAATATATATATATATATATTCACATATATACATATATATATACATACACACATGCACACTCACGCACATATATATACATATATATACACATTATATATATATATATTATACACACACATATACTTATACACACACACATGTATATATAAACATATACATACATCTATATATGTGTATATACACACAAATATCTATACATGTATATATATATTATTTTTCCAAGTCCCTGGCCTTGGTGAGTCCCCTTACATGACACCCTTCAGTACAGGGATTCGATATTGAATACTTTGAGAGCTCCCGTTTTTAGAAAGATAGTCAGTAGATAAGTGTGTCTCTTCCATGATGCCATTCCTGTAGGTAAGACTCTATTAGCCTTAATAGACTTTATGTTTCACAGGAGGACCCTGAGCAGCGGGGACGTGAAATGGCTGTGGCCGATCGACAGGGAATCGCTCAGTTTCCACCTCGTCCACAAGCATGGCACCAGAATGGGACTTTACCTCATGACACTCAATAGCGTGAACCTCCTCAAGACAGAGGACGTCGAAAGGGCTCTTTTCCATTTGCAGAGGTGAGTCTCTTCTCTTAAGAGGTGGTTTGTATGACTGTCTGAATGTGATTCTCGTCTCCATTTTTTTTTTTTTTTTTTTTTTTTGTTTTAGTTATTATGAGTATTTAAAGGGAATATTCGTTTTCTAAAGCTTTCGAGGATGCTATACTGTAGGTGTCACTTTGGATATTCATCAGATATGTTTGTATTATATTGCGTAGATGTTTCTATTCTGCTCACAGAAAAGTTATTCTGGATTTTTTCCCCCATAGAATCGTTACACACACATACATATATATAAATATATATATATATATATATATATGTGTGTGTGTGTGTGTGTATATATATGTTGGTACTTATGGAAATTGTCTGTAAAACTTATCATTATTATTACTTATCGTGATCAATACTGTACTATAAGTATGGAATTCCTCTAGAGCCAGTTTGATTCTAGTTGGATAGTCCTTTTCTTAGGTTGTGTGGTTAAGTAAATTAAACTTCTTGTGATGGAGGGTAAGCGTGCATCTGTATCAATGTTTATGTTGTATGGAAACCTCAGCTCATATGATATTGTTTTTGAGTTTTCAAATCTGTTCCACTAAATGCTAATGAGAACTGTTTAAAAACTACACTTCTTATTACTCCATTATAAGTAGATGGGCAATTCCCATGGAATCACTAAGATGTTAGGTTGACAGTCCATTTCTTGGGTCGTTTGGCTTAGTTGGTCGTTTGGATCTTAGTACTGCTCAATTTAGGTCATTCCTTGTTTGACGGATATTTGTGTTCTGGATTTGAAAGCTAGTTACACATTTATTCCACAGGTGTTTTATTCAAAACTAGTGGTATATGACCTTGGTGTCTAGTGCATTAATTTGTTTTAACCATTAACCGTTTTAAATCTAGTGATGGAACTGTTGTTTTTTCCTCAGGAAGAATCCTGCACTGCGGGTAGATTTAAGACTTCGTGGAAATGTCTGGTGGTTTTGTGAACAAGATGGGAATACTCATAAAGTCGATTTTAAGGTAGGTTGATTAGCACTGACTGATCTTCCATTCATCATATTTAGACTTAAATTGTATAACGAGTAGGTGATATATTATACTTTATACAAAAATACTTGCCACTGCAATAGGATATCCCATAGAAGGATATTATTATCAGTAATAGGATAATTTGAGCTAGTCATACAAAAGTATTCGGTACGAACTTGCACAAGGTCTTCACCAAAGACCATGTGAGATACCGTCTATGAATTTCAGAGGCTTAACGAGGGAACAAGCTCGACAGAGGAGATTCAACGTATGTGTGAGAAAGGATTTCCTGACGGGGCTACCTGGAAGTTCAGAATGATTCCTCGGGGGAAGGAAGCTCCCCGTGACATGCCAGAAGTCAAGGACTTTCCTTATCAGTACAATATTATTATGACGAGCCACCATGCAGTAAGTGACGGCTTGAGTGCCTCGTTAATGGCGAAGCAAATGGTGGAATTATTGAATGATGTAATCCTCGGTCGCCATATTAATGATGAGGCAACTAGTCAATTTGTTCAGAGAGAGGAGCTCTGGGAAATCGAGTCAAGAATAATTAAGAAATTAGAAGATGATCCTCAGCGTCACGATTATGTCAAACAGACTATGCCTCTGTCAACTCCTTTGTTACTACAAGCATTTCCACGGCCTTCAGTGGATGAAGTCACAACCAGACACCTTTCACGCATCATTGACGGTGATGTTACACAGAAATTCGAAAAGCAGTGCAAATCACATGGGGTCACCATCCACAGTGCTTTCAGTGCTGTGATCAATACTGCTATTGTCAGCCTGATGCAGAAGTCTGGAATATCCCAACAGTCATACCAGATCGCAGGTAATCATATTGTAAGTATGTTACGGTATTTAAAACGAACGCCTCGCGATGCAATGGGTGGCTATGCTGTGCTGCGTTCCCACATTTCAAGACTGACTAACGACCAAGCCAATCATTTCTGGGAATATGCCCAAGAACTCAACGGAGACCTGAGAGAGGGCCTGACCTCGGAACTCCCTCTGGAGCAGAAGATGGCTCGCCTCGGGGCCCAGCCCGACCTGGGGAGGAGTGGGCCCAGAAGCCACCCGCGGTTGTGCACGACTACGGGATCACCAACATCGGTCGCTTCCCGATGCCCGAACGACGTTTAGACGACCAGGTCCTGGTGACGGACGTTGCCTCTGTCGCCATGGTGCATAAGTACATCCACATGCTCCTCTTTCTCGTTCACACGTTCAGGGGTCGTTGCAGCTTTTCCTTGAGCTATGCAACGGATTACATTGCAGACGACACAGCCATCTCTTGGCAGATGAAGTGATATCAGTCTATCGGAAAGTGAGTGAGGTGAACGGAATGTAAAATTAAGAAATGAAAAGGCTGAATCTTACTGAGAGCACTGATCAACTTAGTTCGTACCTAAAACGATGCGAACATCGATAATAACAATTTATCATAGTTGGTCCTTGTTGTTTTATTGCTGGTGATACTGTGATCAGGTAATTGTGATGTTAACGTAATGGACATCCTAAATCCAGACCAGTGACAGATAATAGAAATTGCTACTTACTGAATGCTGCAATGTCATTGGTATTGTCACTATCGTTCTATCATACTCGTAATAATGGTACGGTAAATGAAATGATCGATATCATTATAAAACCGAAATTGATCGTAATCAATAATATTTCTGATTATGATAATCGCGAAAACCTGTATCATTTTGAGATGTCGGAACAGTTATATTTTCTAATGAATAAAGCTATAATTTTTCCTTAACTTGTTTTCATTATCCTGCGATTACCTGCGATCTGGTATGACTGTTGGGATATTCCAGACTTCTGCATGAACGATTAATAGTATGTTTTATATACTTGTATTTAAAGGCTTTTATGTACATCAGCTTATTTCTAGAATGGTAATTTTTCATTTATGAATTTTTTTGGGCAGGAGACAAGTTAGTAAAAAAGTATATTTATTATTTCTTTACAGTCTTCCTGGCCACGATGTCGCCATTTAGATTATTGATTATTGTTAATTATTAAATTATTAATTATACAA
>NC_061824.1:37584064-37601564 GCF_019202785.1 Penaeus chinensis
CGCCGAGCGACGTCGCCTCCGCTGCATCGGCGCCGCTTCCCGTCGGCATTCACATGGTGCTCGAAAGCGCCGACGTCAGGACCAGCACCATGATGATCCACGTCAATTACAACCTGAGTCTGACGTGGCGCGAAGGGCGGGTCAACTACCTCAACCTGAACAAGGATTACACCCTCAACAGGTGTAATCCTGCGCTTTCTATCCACGCATTGATTGCTCGAAGGGCGTGGCCAGGGAACGATGGTTTAATCATCAAGATAGCCATGCGATTACAGATCTTGACAAAAAGGAAATAATGAGAAAACAAATAAATAACACTCATAAAAGTACTACTTGGTTAACCAATACAAATATCCATCTCTCTCCTCACCAGGGTACCATACAATACCATGAGGGAACTGTGGGTGCCGACAGGTAGACTTCACCAACACCCGCGGCAACCACATCACCCACGCAGACGAGGAAGCTACCATGATGGTGCTCATGTCAGGGGAGCCGACCGTGGGAGGGGACACGCGACCCCAAGAAGGTGAGGGGTCATGAGGGGAAATGAGCAGAGGGGAGCGAGCAAGCCATGCAAAGGGAATAACATATGATCCCAGGAGATTAAGGGGCGTGGCTAGAGGGGCGTGGTTAATGGTGGAGGGAGTCGACAGAAGCACTTAGATGTTTGCTTTATTATTACAAAGAAGTTCGAGGGTTAAGGAATCTATTTTCCTTCTTAGCAACAGAATTTGGACCGATAAACATACAATATATGCGTGTGTATGATATGTGTGTGTGTCATTACTGTTTTCTCTCCTTTTGATCTTCTTTTCATAGATTTTTGAACTACATACTTTCTTCACTGAGACTTTTTTTTTAATCTAGAAACTTAATTATAAGTATGTTATTTCTCTACGTTATATATATATATTTTCTCAACTGCAAACAAATGGCGTGTGAGTTTGTGCAGTTGCTGCATGTGAGAACTTGATTATTTTTTTCTTCTTCTTCTTCTTTTTCTTCTCCTTCTTCATGTTCTTCGTCTTCGTCTTGTCGTGATTTGAATTTCCTTATTCTTTTACTTACTTTTTGTTGATTTATGTATTAATTTATCTGTCCATATATTCAGACATTTGATTACTGTTTTATTAATATCCCTATCAATTCAGTCACAGATTCATTCATATACCTATCTATCTATCAATTTACTGATCCATCTTCCATACACCTATCTATCAATCTATCTATCTATCTATCTACCAATTTACTGATCTATCTTCCATACACCATCTTTCATACACCTATCTATCTATCTATCAATTTACTTATCTATCTTCCATACACCATCTTTCATACACCTATCTATCTATCTATCAATTTACTGATCTATCTTCCATACACCATCTTTCATACACCTATCTATCTATCTATCTATCTGTTATGCACTAATCTATCTTTTTTTGCAGTTGAAGTGTATGCAGGATGGGAAAACCCACTGACACTGAGAAGGAAATATAGTGAGACGTTCCAGTGTGATTTTGACCTTTCCATGTACCCGTTCGACCAACAAGTAAGTCATTGTTTTTGTTTTGTTGTTATTGTTTTGATTTTGTGAGTGGTTCATTTTTTTTTGTTTTTTGTTTTTTGTCTGGTGTTGTTGGTAGTGATTATGATGATGAGGATAATTGTGGTTTTGTATGTAATTTCTATAAAAAAAAAAAAAAATTTGATGTCTTATTTTTTCGTCCGTTTGTCTCATTCAAAAGTTATCTTCATGACCTCCTTATTACTCCCACATATTATCATTTTAATAATAAACTCATCACTAATCATTTCCATTAACGCCTCAATACTCAATTCCCACGTACTAGTCCTTAGACAACTTGCTAATCAAACGAAGCCATTCTTACAACCCTCTCTAACATATCCTTTCACTCCTTATCATTCTGTATCGCTCTAGATAATTATACACTTTTTTTTTTGATTAATTGACTCCCTCCCGTTCCCGACTTCGAAACAATTTCCTCTTGAGTCATATATGCCTTTGTTGTGGTGAGAGGCCGTGAATACTTAATGCCTTTGTGTACAATTAGGCGAGTTTGTTGATGTTTCTTCTCCTTGTTGCTGAAAACTGCAGTAAAGGGGAAAGAAGGTAGATGATAATGATGACGATAATCAAGAAGGTGATACTGTTATTATTATTATTATTATTATTATTATTATTATTATTATTATTATTATTATTATTTTCCTTCTTTTTCTTCTTAATTTTCTTTTTATTCTTCTTTTTATTCTTCTTCTTTTCCTTCTTCTTCTTCTTCTTCTTCTTCTTCTTCTTCTTCTTCTTCTTCTTCTTCTTCTTCTTCTTCTTCTTCTTCTTCTTCTTCTTCTTTTTCTTCTTCTTCTTCTTCTCCTTCTCTCTCTCCTTCTCCTTCTCCTTCTCCTTCTCCTTCTCCTTCTCCTTTTCCTTCTCCTCCTCCTTCTCCTCCTTCCTCTTCTTCTTCTTCTCTTTCTAATTCTTCTTCTCCTTTTCCTCCTCCTCCTTCTTCGTTTTCTTCTCCCTCTTCTTCTTCTCCTTTTCTTTCTCCTTCTCCTTTTCCTCCTCTTCCTCCTCCTCCTCTTCTTTATCCTTCTCCTTCTCCTTTTCTTCCTTCTCCTCCTCCTCCTCTTCCTTCTTCTTTTTCCTTTTTTCTTCTTCTTCTTCTTCTTCTTCATCGTAATTGCCTCGACATAAGAAATAGAAAGCAAAACAAAACAAACAAAAAATAGCGCGTCTTCCTACCCCCTTCTCCCTACACCCCCGCCCCCCCCGAAAAAAATAATAAAACATAAAAAGAGAGACAAAGTATTAAAAAAAAAAAACGAAAAAAACGAAAAAAAAAGCAGAACGGCCAGGAAGTTGTGGCTTTTTTTTTCTTTGTTTTCTTTTTTTTTTTTTTTTCTTGTGTGAGTGAGGCGCAGTTTTACACTCGACGATACTGAAAGACTGACAGGAAGATGGATAGATAGAAAGACAGACGGAAGGATTGTCTGACTGACGGAAAGACTGACATATACATTGAGTGATTACATGACTGACAGGCATACGGATAGATAAACAGACAGCCCGATACTCAGACAGGCAGAGAGACAGACACACACACACAGACAGACGGACGGACGGACAGGCAGCAGGCAGGCAGATAGACAGACATACAGACAGACAGACAGACAGACAGACGGACGGACACGCAGACAGGCAGGCAGGCAGACGGACAAACAGACAAACAATCTTTTCATATGTAGTTATTACTTATGATTATATGTAGGTTTTGTTGGTGAGATAAAATTCAGTTTAATTCGACGTCATAATTATCATATTGCTCTAAGGCCCCCAGGAAAGTAATAGTAATGATGATGATGATGATGATGATGATAATGACGATGATAATAGTAATAAAAATGATGATGATGATGATGATGATGATAATGACGATGATAATAGTAATAAAAATGATGATGATGATGATTATAATAATACTAATAATAATGATAGTTATAATGATGATAGTGATAACAATAATGGCAATAATAAGAAGAATGATAATAAAAATAATAAATCCCTTGGGCAGATTGGAAATCCCTGAAGCAAAAGATTCGTATTATTGAAAGAAAAGAAAAACAAAAACAAAACAAAACAAAAATCGATTGACAAATAAATTGGTCAGGCGAGTTAATTGAAAGCGTACATGGCACAGCAACACGAAAATCTCATAAGAAATTCACGATAGAAGTGGTACATTGGCCTTAGGCTTTCTCTTTTCTCTATAATTTCTCTTGCCTAACATTTCTCTAATAAATAACTATCACATATTGTATACAGACACGCAGGAAATTACTCTTAACGAAGATTCATTTGTGACTTCTCTTTCTATAGAATCACACATGCATGCACGTACATACGCACATACACGCACGTACAAACACACACGCACGCAAGCACACACACACACAAACACATACACGCACTCACACACTTGCGCACACCTCTCTCTCTCTTTCTCTCTCACTCTCTCTCTCTCTTTCTCTCTCTATCTATCTATTTATCTATCTATCTATCTATTTTCTATCTATCTATCTATCATCACTCTCTCTCTCTCTCTCTCTCTCTCTCTCTCTCTCTCTCTCTCTCTCTCTCTCTCTCTCTATCTATCTATCTATCTATCTATCTATTGTGCATAGTCGATAGTTTATAGTATATTCGTCTTGCGTAAGTTGAACGACCAATAAGCAGGGACTTTGTTATAAATGTTTATATTTGTTTTGTTTAACTAATGGGATCACTCGATCTAGTGCACGTGCTGGGGGGGAAATTGTTGTGTGTGAGTGATTAGGAGAAAGTGAGAGAGAGAGAGAGAGAGAGAGAGAGAGAGAGAGAGAGAGAGAGAGAGAGAGAGAGAGAGAGAGAGAGAGAGAGAGAGAGAGAGAGAGAGAGAGAGAGAGAGTGAGTTATATATGTGTGTTTACGTGTGTAAGTGAGAGAGAGAGAGAGAGAGAGAGAGAGAGAGAGAGAGAGAGAGAGAGAGAGAGAGAGAGAGAGTGTGTTCCACATGTATGTGTATGTATATACGTGACTGGAAGGGAAGTGAAATTACAGAATTAAGATAAGGAGGTGATTTTTTATGTCTGTGTTTGCCTTTCTTTGTGGTTGTGTGTTTGCTCAATGTATTTATTTTGACCCTGGATATTACCCCTAAGTCCTCCTAGAAAATTAGCCTTAATAGATGGTATATGTATTTGTATACATGCTATATATCGTCACGTATTTTTTTCCTCATAACTGGAGAGGCTAAAATGGTTTCGCCGCTGTTAGTATGATTGCACGCAAATTATTCATTACGTTCTGTTTGTGATAGATTGCCTGCCACTTGAGCATGATGGTGTAAAAAGCTGGAGCTAACTAGGAGGGAGGGAGTGAGGGGGGAGAGAGAGAGAGAGAGAGAGAGAGAGAGAGAGAGAGAGAGAGAGAGAGAGAGAGAGAGAGAGAGAGAGAGAGAGAGAGAGAGAGGGGGGGGGGGGGGGCAGACAGACAGACGGAGACAAGGACAGAAAGAGGGAGGGAGGAAGGATGGGAAAGAGACAGACAGAGACAGAAAACAAACGGGAAAAAAAGAAAAAAAAAGAAAAAAGGAAAAAGAAAGATAGAAAAGAGAAGAAAAAACTATATATATATATTTATATATAAATTCACTCTCCTACATACTGTACATGTGTATAGGTGTGCACGTTTGTAGATGAGAGCATAAGACTATACACATACTATCTCCTAGAGACGGACTTTTGCAAACAGCTCCATCGACTAATGAAAGGTCATATAGATCGCGTTCTTTTTAACGTAAATCAATACACTAGAGTCATTGAGGTTCTATTGCCATACAAATTACTTGAGCAGAATAAAGATACAAGAGAATGATAAAGACAGAAAGAAAAGAAAAGAAAACAAGAAAAAATGTATATTTATCTATTTATTCATTTATTTACTGAGGAATAACTCACAGGAGCAATATACCAACTGAGAAACGATAAATAAGATATAAAAATATATATATTTCTACATATTGCACGGTAGACGATAGATTAATGATCTTATAAATCATGGAACCCTAGATATTTAATCAAACTGTAGACTACAAACTCATTAATTGTTGCCTGTCTTCGCAGAACAAAGGATCACAGAAAAACAATAATAATTTAAGGTCATTAATCATATTGCTTCACAATACAGTACTGCCCAAATTTGACATTGCGATTCATTGATTAATTATCATTGTTTTATCATAAGTTAGAGGTGCAGTTATAATCTAATTGTTCTGGCAATTTCAAATTTATTGAGAACGCTTGTCTTTCATATAGATATTTTTTTTATTTGTTATTTTACACGTACGTTATTTACGTTCTTTTGTTATTGGCATTAATCATTGATCGTACTTGCCTACAAATATATTTCTTGATACTGATGACCTAGTTCTCCAGCAGGATTTGTCATGAGGTGTTGAGAATTTTCATAGTTTTATGAATATGCCAGTTGGTGTTAACATTGCTCTCTTACCGTCATGGGAATGTCACTTAGTTTTGACAGCCCTTCATCCCCGCTTGGTGTTGCAAATTCCCCCGTCTTTCAGAAATACTTCCCAAGGCTCTTTATCCTCCAGGAACTTCTATGCGAATGTCAGTTGATTCCAATATGGCTTAATTTCGCTTTGGAATATTAAGATTCTGTCTCCTTCAGGAATGCCGTTCGGTGTTGGCAATGTGCTTATCCTTCTATAGAAATGTCCCCTGATGTTGAAAGTCTTTTCCACAGGAATATCATTACATCGTAGCATGAATCTCATTCACTCCCTCACTTATTCTCTCTCTCTCTCTCTCTCTCTCTCTCTCTCTCTCTCTCTCTCTCTCTCTCTCTCTCTCTCTCTCTCTCTCTCTCTCTCTCTCTCTCTCTCTTTCTCCTTCTCTGTCTCTCTATCTATCTATCTGTTTGTTTGTTTCTTCCTTCTCCCTCTCCCTCCCTCTCCCTCTCCCTCTCCCTCTCCCTCTCCCTCTCCCCCTCCCTCTCTCTCTCTCTTCCTCCCCCTCTCTCTCCCCCTCCCTCACAATCTCCTTCTCTCTCTCTCTTTCTCATCGACCAGTCCGTCACACACTAACAAGCCTCACTTTCACTCTCCCCCCTCTACAGGAATGCCATTTGGTGTTAACAATGCTCTCAGCTTCCTCGCGCCTTCTGGTCTTCGACGAGAGCAAGAGCGAAGCCGTTTTTATCGGAAATCCTCATTTAGTGGAATATACGGTGGGTCGAGTCAGCGTCGACCTCAAGAACCAGATGGATTTCGCTGCCATGCACGTTAAGAGTGAGTCGTAGGGAAAATTTTAATGGGGTTGGATTGTCCTTGGGTATTTTTTTAATGGGGTTGGATTGTCCTTGGGTATTTTTTTAATGGGGTTGGATTGTCCTTGGGTATTTTTTAATGGGGTTGGATTGTCCTTGGGTATTTTTTAATGGGGTTGGAATTTGTTTTGTCGTGTATTGGGGAAATGGATTCGTGGAACTTTTTTTTTTTTTTTGAGTGTGTGTGAATTTGAGTTTGTGCAATTGTGTTTTTTTTTTTTTTTTTTTTTTTGAGAATGGAATGTTTTTCTTTGTATTTTTTTCAGCATTTTCTTTCTCTTTTTCTTTTTTTCTTTCTTTTACTTCCCTTTTTTCCATTGGAAGTAGAAATGCCTTGAATTTAGGAATTATCTCGGCACTGTTTGTCCATTTAGTTAGTGGAAAGGAATCAATCATGATAATCTTGATTATTAATTATTATTATTATTACTGCTAATAACACTTTTTAGGGAATCATTTATCACAAAAATTAACATTGTCAGTATCATTAATTATTATCAATATTGTTATTATTAATGTTATTAATACCTGGATGGGAATCAGTTATCACAAAAAAAAAAAAACATTATCAATATAATTACTATCCACTCTCTTCATTATTAATCTATCCTCACAGTGAATTCGAAAAAGACTATCAATTTCGTCCAATAAATCACCGTAATATTGGAATCCAATAAAAAATTCTTGCCACACGCCTGAAGCAACAATAAATTCAATGATATATACGTTCAATATGATATTCCTGTAGTGGAATGGAATCTACTTCTCTTTATAAAGAAAATGATCTGAATAATCTGAACTTACGTGTGTACTGATGACAGTAATATGTTTTAACACGTTTATATGTGCTTATGAAACGAATTTTAATCTATTTTCTTTTGATACGAATTTAAAAAACAAAACGAAAGCGAGATCTCATTAGGAGACAGGATAGTATTGATGGTAACTGTGATACTGATGTCAAACACTCGACAACCTCTCTAATGACTACTAACAATAACGTAATCAATAACACAGATGACGCCAACAAACAACCTCTCTTTACCATCACCAACACCTCCTTCCTTCCATTCATCTTTTCTTCCACCTACAGTCTCGCTAATAAGACGCGCCGGCTACATCCTCATGAACGTCTACATACCATCGACGTTGCTGTTGATTGTGAGTTACGTCACACTGTACTTTAGGGTCGGGATATTCCAAGCCAGGGTGTTGGGGTCCCTGACGGCGATGTTGGTCATGGCTACGCTGTTCACCCAGGTGGGTTTTTTTCCACGTTGGGTTGGGTGTTAGTTTCAGTTGTATGGTAGTAGACATGAGTTTGTTGTGTGCGTGTGAGTTTGTTGTTGTTGTTGTTGTTGTTGTTGTTGTTGTGTGTGTGTGTGTGTGTGTGTGTGTGTGTGTGTGTGTGTGTGCTTGTTTGTGTGTGAGTGAGTGCAAGTTTGTGTTTGTGTCTGCGTGTGTGTATGTGGGCTTCAATACGTATCTACATAAAAGGAGTTTTACATCCATCCACTCACTTCAGTTTATCTTATAGAACCCCGAATTCTTCCTTTCTTTTCTCCCAGGCGTCTTCCCACCTCCCGAAGACGTCCTACTTCAAGATGGTTGACGTGTGGCTCCTGACGTGCATCGTCGTCATCTTCATCGTCATCGTCTTCCACGTTATGATCGACAGGGCGTTCGAGAGGGCCGAGAAAGCCCTTTCTGCGCATCCTCCTGCAGGGCTGTTGGAGAAACAAGCCCCAAGAATACATCCTTTAGGAGTAAGATCGACCTTAGCCTCCTCCAAGGACCCGAGGAGCACCTTGGAGTTCGTGTCCACCAGCAGGAGTAACAGCATCCAGTTCCGTCCTCCGGAAAAGACGCCCCTCTACAAGAACTTGGTCCTCGGCGCCCGGGTGGTCATCTTTGTGGCTCTTCTGGTCTTCAACCTCGTCTATTGGACTATTGTTCTTGTTAACTAACTTTTTTTTCTGTATTCTGTTTCTTCTTTATTATTGTTTTAATTAGTTTTCCTTTTTCCTCTTTTTTTAACACTCGTTCTTTTTCATTCACTTTTTTTTGTTTGTTTGTTCTTTTTCAAAAAAAATGTATCACTGTTTGATTTCAAATTTTATTTCATCTGTTCTATTGGGTCATTGTTTGTTTGTTTGTTTGTTTGTTTTTGTCTTCTGTTTCTTCTACACTACCTTTTTTAATTATTTTGTTTTCTTATTTTTAAACGTTCTTCTACCTTTATTATGTGTTCTTCACTAATTCTATTTTTTCAGGCACTCTCTTGGACCATTGTTCATGTTGTTAACTATTGATTTTTAACTATTTTTTTTTTCATTTGTTCTTCACTAACCATTATTACCATTCTTCTTTTCTTTTGTTATTATTATTATTATTATTATTATTATTATTATTATTATTATCATTGTGCTTCACTAACTTTTTTTAACCATTTCTCCTTCACTAACTCTCTGGATCGCAATCATTAATAAACAGGGGTTGTAGTTTACTCATTCGATTCATACCATTATCAATCAACTTTATATGTTTTTGTTTTTGCCTTTGTTTTTGTCAATCACAAATAGGCCTTCTATTTTAGATCCAATGATTTTATGTTTTATATTTTTGGTATCGTTTTGTGTTTATACTCATGCTCTTTGTATCACGTCAACTTGAAAATCATTTCTACATTTTATAAATCACAATCTTTTTGCAAACGTTCCTTATATCAATCTATTTTTTTACTCCGGTTTACATGGCCATTATTCAACATAAACTTTCTTTCTCATCGCTATTATCTTTAATACTCACTATCAGCTGTTTTGCATAACGTTTATTAACGTGTGATATAATAATATTTCTACTCCGTTTTGTATTCGTGTGATATTTATTCTTCATCAACTTATATCACAGTCATTTATAATAAAATAAATAAATAGATAGATCAATTGATAAAAACATGATCAGGGTATTTTAAATCGAAAATTTTACTAATTCATGTTCTCTGTGCCTCATCTTTACTCATTTTTTTTCATATTCCTCTGATTTTTTTTTTTTTTTTTTTTTTTTAAGATCTTCCTGAATGTGTAAAAAAGGTAATTTCGATTGTATTACTTGCAAAAGAAATTAAAATGGAGTTGTATTACCTCTGTAGTTTGGATGAAATGGACGTCCTTCCTAGGAATATTAACAATATTGTACTTTGGTCCATGGCGATAATAACTCTTGAAAGAAGTGTTGGATTAGATTCATGATTGATATTAAATAATGTTGTGATTTTTTTTTTTATGGCATTTCATCTGATCCTTTGTGACAGGATTCGTAGAACAAATAATACCAATAAAGACGGCTTACATGCCTTCATGAACAAACACATTTACCTATTTATCCATCTACTGGCCCATATATATATATATATATATATATATATATATATATATATATATATATATGTATGTGTGTGTGTGTGTGTGTGTGTGTGTGTACATATATATGTGTGTGTGTGTGTGTTTGTGTGGATACATATATATATACATATATATAGGTGTGTGTGTGTTTGTGTATATATATATATATATGTGTGTGTGTGTGTGTGTGTGTGTGTGTGTGTGTGTTTGTGTGTGTGTGTGTCTATGTATGAATGTATGTATACATATACAGTATGTATGTACATATGTATATGTATATATATATATATATGTATATATACATATACATATATATGTATACACATGTGTGTGTGCGTGTGTATATTTATATGTGTGTGTGTATGTGTGTGCGTGTGTGTGTATGTATGTATATGCAGGCGTATATATATATATATATATATATATATATATATATGTATATGTATATATATATTTATTTATTTATTTATTTATATACATATTATTTCACAGTCTAACACTCCACTGCAGAGCATAGGCCCACCCACTTTTGTTTTTGAGAGATGGTTTGGCAGTGTCACCCGTGTGCCTCACTAGACGCTCTTCCTAATCAACCGTGGTTCACTTAAGCCACGGCGGCGACTTCCCCTTCGACACCTGCGGCCAACCTCTGAAGGCGATATGTCGTTATCTGGCCGTAAAATCGGGCTTGAGACAGCAGTAGTGGCGCAGGCATTGTTTCAAAGAGGCTCTGGGATACATTCACCTGTACAGTTATGAAATCTGCCGTTAGTTCGCCATGTTAATCTGCAGACTCACCGCTTCAGCTCAGTCAGATTTCGAGACTCACTCTCCGTTTAAGCTGTTTGCATTGTGAATCTGTGAATGTTGAATAGGTAGTTATCTATTTCGATTATGCAGTTATAGTATATTTGTGTGTGTGTGTGTGTGATATATACATGGATACATACATATACACATACATACATATATATATATATATACATATATATGTATGTATATATATTCACACACGCACATTTAAACATTTATTCAGTAAATATATATCATATCCAGCATATATTTTAGGTCCGAAATAAAGCATTATGTCTAAAGTATGTAAAGGTTGAGTAAATAACCTCCCTGCTTCACAAACGATAGTAATGATGTTAGTCGGTGAAAATTACCGAAATAAATTCGTAACTGAATCCTCATCATCATCATCATTTGGGAGCTAACGCCGGCGGGAGCGCATAGCCGCATCCACCCTTTGCTTCCACCTACGAGGGTCCCTCATGGCAAGCCGCCAGGCAGGGGCCCGGCCCATCTCTAGCTCCTCACGACAGGTTTGATCGATCTGCCCAAGCCACGACTTCCTCGGTCGTCCCACAGGCCTTCACCCAGGGTTGTCTCGGACAGAGATAACCTTTTGGACAGGGTCATCCTGCGGGAATTGAGCCAAGTGGCCGTATAGCCTGAGTTGGCGATCGCGGATTGTGCAAGTAACAGGTCCTGTACCGGTCTCATGGTGCAGCCATTGGTTGGACACATGGTCCCACCAACTGTACCCCATGATCCGGCGCAAGGATCTGTTACAATAGGCATCAAGACTGGCAGTATTAGGGCCTTGAAAACACGTAGCTTGGTCCTTCTGCACAGGTACCGGCATCACCAAATACTCTTGTCGGGAGATTTCATGACCCCTTCTGCCAGGCCAATCCGTCTACTGACTTCCTGGTCTGACAGCCCAGAGTCGTGAACTGCACTACAGAGGTATATAAAACTCTCTGTGACTTCGATGTTTTCACCGCAAGCACGTACCGACTGCACAGGGTCTCCTAGTAGGCCCCCAAAATCCTGCATCTTGGTCTTGGTCCAGGAGACCTCTAGCCCCAGCGGCTTCACTTCATTGCTAAATGCATCAAGAGCCGCCAGTAGGGTTTCCAGAGATTCAGAGAGAACGGCAACATCATCTGCAAAGTCAAGGTCTGTAACCTTGATATTGCCCAGAGTTGTTCCACAGTGATTTTGGACAGTAGCTCTACCCAGTATCAAATCCATGCAAGTGTGCAAGAACATAGCCTTGCCTCACACCTGAACTAACAGGGAAGAAGCTTGACAGGCCCCCACCACACTTTACAGCACTTTCAGTGCCTGTATAAAGGTTTGCTATTAATCCAACAATCCTTGTTGGAATTCCTCTTAGTCTCAGGATCTCCCAGAGTGATTCGCGATGCACCGTATCAAACGCCTTCTTGAGGTCGATGTAAGCTGCGAGCAGCCCACGTCCTAACTCATGACGGCGTTCTACAACTGAATCTAACTCTACTAACTGAATCCAAGGCCATAAAAATGAAGTAACATGAAGTAAAGTAAAATACGATGCTTTGAAACTGATCATATTTATTACCTAACGTTGTGTGATGGATTAAACGTTTTCTTTTGAAATAGCGCTACTATTATATTAATGATAACGAAATTTAGAGTGGAATGTCAAGGTGTTGGCAATGAATTGATGATTTAATGCGGTAAGTCATATTAATCATATTAAAACGGTAATGGTAGCTACAGTATTGAACCGAACATTTATTGATCAATATGAGCAATAATATAAATAAGAATATAAAAAAAAATATATATATATATATATATATATATAAATGTAGATACGAATTATGAATAGAAAGGTACTCTGTGAGCGCTGTACTCAGTTGTTTGTGTTAATAATATCAAATAATCGGTTCACATATTACTAATTAAACTACTAATAGTATTTGCTAAGATTAAGCGAATCTCAAGATACGTCTGCCAGTGAAATTACTAAACATAGTTAAACATGAACATTTACATACATACATGTGTATATGTGCACACATACACGTGTGGGTATATATATGAATATAATACATATATGTATAAATATACATATACATATATGTATATATAATACGTATATGTGTGTATATATATGTATAAATATCTATGTATATATGATACGTATAAGTATATATCTATACATATATTTATTTATGCATATATATATATATATATATATATATATATATATATATATATGAACCGTATTCATGTTGACAAATGTAGAAAAGGTATGAATGAGAATGAATATCTCTTGCATTGTAATGATATTCATTCTTATTCATAATTTTTCTACATGTATGAGTCTGTGTGTGTGTGTGTGTGTAGATGCAGACATACTCCTCTCTGCCTAATTCTCCCGCTTTACATTTCTTACTATTTCTTTATATCTCTCTCTATATATATCTATCAGTCTATCTTTACTTATACTTTATACATCTCTCTCTAAATATAGCTATCAGTCTATCTTTACTTATACTTTTTTACATCTAGTAAGAAGAGACTAACCATCAAAAACACCTTATGAATCTGTCTCCAACACACTTAAAAACAAGTGAAAGTTACGCATAAGAAGAAAAGAAAAAACGTATTTGTCACATATTTCAAGAATTCCAGTGCATATGTAACCAGATTTTGGAAAATTGACAAGAAATGGGATTTTGTAATGGGCAAAAACGCTCCTGGACTTATTGAGTTATTTTTCAAGTGTATGTGATGATGATCTTACTTTCCAATATCAAGGTAGGAATGTCGCTTAGGGCACCCTGTATGTATATCCTAGGATTTAGCCCTGGGATTAAGACATTTAAAGTTTACAGATTGCACTTGTCCGTCAACATGAGATAAATATATAAAAGGAACTAATTCCATATCTTTTAAGTAAGAACTTACAGATAACAGAGATCCAAACTTATAAGACCATATTGAGATAGAAAATAAATAGAATAAATGAAACCACCTCGAGTTCTTGGGTTCAGGGACCTCCAAAGATAAAGATTTATAGGAGAGTTGGCAACCCACAACTCTGTCCTACAAGAAAGCCAGACCTTGATTTCTTCAGTGCTGGAATTGCTGTCAGAAGGGAAGGTGTTATCGTGATGGCTCCGGTCGGGTTCACTATACATGTGGTGGTGATGGTGTTGGCACTGGTGTTGAGCGTGTCGAGAACACAAGGTAAGATAATTGTGATGTGGAGAGGAAGATGCTTATTATTTAAGAGAGATTTGGAGAAGTAGGTCTTGATTTTGATTTTTGTCAATTTTCTTTCCTTGCTTTATCATTATTTTTGTCTATGTTGGTTATTCTTTTATTGAATGAAAATTGATTTTCGTTCTTGAAATAGTATGGTACTCATAACGAATTATTTGTATTTCTAGAGATTTTTATTCAGCATTCGAACATCTTTCGGGTGTGTGTGTGTGTGTGTGTGTGTGTGTGTGTGTGTGTGTGTGTGTGTGTGTGTGTGTGTGTGTGTGTGTGTGTGTGTGTGTGTGTGTGTGTGTATGAATGGTAAAACATTCTACCTTGTTAATACTATGGTAGAAAAACCCACAATGTAAATCTAGTTTTACATTGAGAATGTTTCTACCATATATATGGGTGTGTGTGGGTGTGTTGCCTCCAATCAAAATTACTGAACCACCATACTTGAAAACACACACACGCGAACTTACTCTTTTCCAATTCTATTGAACTTCTTTCCACGCAGGCATTCCGTATTTCATCTCCCGTTGATATAATTTCGTTATTCCTCCGTTGCTTAACTTCATTTCCTTCTCTTGTGTTTGGTTTTATATCTATTTTTTTTTATTTTTATTCTTATTCTTATTCTCATTCTTATAATTATTATTCCGTTGCCTCTTATTTTTCTTACTCCTCCTCCTCTTCCTCCCCTTCATTTGCCTATAAAGTATTTCTGTGAGAGATAAAGCTCTCAAACAAAACGTGTGTGTGTGTGTGTGTGTGTGTGTGTGTGTGTGTGTGTGTGTGTGTGTGTGTGTGTGTGTGTGTGTGTGTGTGCTACCGCTTACGGGCATATATAAATGTACTTATGTGCGTATATGTCCTTTTTTTTTTACGTGGAAACAAGAAAAACGAGTTCAGCAAATAATGAGTTGCCAGCAGGTGAACAGGTGGTGTTCTTTGTCAGCATCTGGAGAACATGACGGTTTGTTTTCTGTGAACAAACATTACTGAGAAGACTCGTTCTGTTCAAGGAGTCTGCGTTAACTGTGGGTGTGTGGGTGTGGGTGTAGGTGGGTGGGAATGGATGGGTGTGTAGGTGTGGGTGTGCATATATGAGGGTGGGTTGTTGTATGTGTGTGTGTGTGTGTGTGTGTGTGTGTGTGTGTGTGTGTGTGTGTGTGATTGTTTATATATATGTGTAGAAGTGTGACTGGCTGTGTAGGTGTGTGCCTTTACCGATATAGATTTGTGTTGATGTATGCAAGTATATTTGTATATGTGTCGTACACTTACTGTACATACACACACATCCACAGCCAACCAATATATCGCCAAGACAATCCAAATGTTATTAATTCCACAATCTCTGTTCCATCCTCCCCCCCACCCCCTCTCTCTCTCTCCTCCCTATTCTTTACCCCTACCTACTCCCACCTCCACTCCTCTTCATTCCTTCCCCCCCCCCCCATCTCTCCTCCCATCTCTCCCCCGCCCCCTACCTCTTCCATCACCACTCCTGCCTCCCCAACTCCTCCCTCCTACCCCCACCTCCTCCCCTCCCCACACTTTACTGCTGCTCCTCACTCCCTCCCCCTCACCTCCTTCCCCCCCACTCCATCTCCCCCTATTCCTACCTCCCCACCTTTCCTTCCACCTCTCCCACCTCCCCATCTCTCCCTCTCACTTAAACCCCAACCTCCCCACCCCTCTCCCACCCCTCCCACTCCCCGCCTCTCTTCCCCACACCATCCCCACCAGACATCATCTTCCCCAAAGAGGAATTCGAGAGCTGTCAACTCAGGTCCGGGCGCCCAGGGATCTGTCGCCTTATCCGCTCGTGCCCTGAGGTTCTGCAGACGCTGGCCACTCAGGACCCGGTTCATTGTGGCTTCGTCGGGAGGGAACCACTGATCTGCTGTCCGCCCACGAGATGTAAGGGAGTTGGAGGGGTTTTGTGTGTGTGTGTGTGTGGTTTAAGTTATTTATGTTTTGTGTTTAGCTTTGTTTTTTTTTTTTTTTTTTTTTTTTTTTTTTTTTTTGTAAGGTGTGTGTGTGAGGGGCGGGGGGTTTGGTTGTATGTTTTTTTACGCGTATTTTCCTTTTTTTGTTTGGCTTTTTGTGTATGATATTCATGGAAGCTTGCATGTGTGTATGTAAGATGGTTTTTTTTTTTTTTTTTTCGTTATTTATGAAAGCTTGCATGTATGTATGAATGTTATATACTCACTTTCCTATTGTTATAGTAAATAATTTACAACAGATTTCGTCTTACATTTTCTCTCTATGTTAAGGTAGTGGTAGAGCCTCTAATTGTGCTAAATTATTTAATTGTGTAATGATGTCCTTGTGTTAAGCGTTCTTGTGATGATGTTAGCTTTAAGTGCGTAAAGTCACCTTCATTTTCAATTTTCCATTGTAACGAGATAGAGAGGGAGATAGATAGATAGATAGATAAGTAGATAGATGGATTAGATTAGATTATCTTTTACCTTTTTCACATTCTTGGATATACTTGGTCTTATTAAATATAAATATTAAAGGTTTAATGGCATTTAACACATTTCCAGGTTGTCATTAAACACTTTCGTATTTCAGCGGGTGTGACTGATGACCCAACGGATACACTCAACCCTATTTTGGACATCTCTCCCCCTCAAGTCAATTTTGGTAAGATATGGGAACGCTAATTACTACTGTAAATAATGATAAAAGAGTCGATAGGTAGAAATCAACCGATAGTTAAAATGTTCATGAATGCACTTGCATATACGTGTTAAGATATAGGTATACGTATATAATTCAGGTTTAGGCCTATAAAGTGGGACCACTTCCATAGCCCTATTGTGTAAAAAAAACAAAAAACAAAACAAAGACAGTATTTCTATAAAAACTTCTAAGACACTTTTCTGCTAATACCCTTTAGTCGCAAGTGAATTCTAACACGCAGAGTAAATCAGCCTAATATATCCTATGAGTTAATTGATATAAATGATAATCTCTTCGGTAGATATAATAAATGTGTGTTATAGAAGGAAATGATCATCAGAGCAGTAGATTTTACGCATTTAACTCTCAGTTATAAAGGTTCACATTTTAATTCTTGAGTGCATGTCGACCCTTGGTTTTGGAGAGAGAGATGTTTAAG
>NC_061824.1:37606564-37609064 GCF_019202785.1 Penaeus chinensis
ACTGATTATTTATACTATTACTGTTTTATTACTGACATCATTTATATTTTATTTATTACTTATATTATTACTGTTTTATTTATTACTTATATCATTTATATTTTATTTATTACTTATACTATTACTTTTTTATTACTTACATCATTTATAATTTATTTATTACTTATACTATTTTTTATTACTTATATCATTTATACTTTAGTTATTACTTATATAATTTTTATATAGTTTATACGTTAGTTATTACTTATATAATTTATATTTGATTTATTACTCATATGACTGCTTTATTACCTATATCATTTGTATTATATTTATTTTTGTTTATCCTGCCCCATACCCCCCGCGCTGAAGGAAGTTGACGGTGGTGCGCCTCGGGGAACACGACTACAGCGACGACGAGGAGGGAGCAAGTCATCAGGATTTCGGTGTCGCGCAAGTGATCATTTACCCTGACTACACCTTCCCTCAGGCTTATCACGACCTGGCGTTGGTCAGGCTCGAACGCAGGACGGGCTTTTACGGTGAGGTTTTTTTATTTTGTGAGGTTGTCGTTTGTGTGAGATTGGGTTTAAAGAGGGTTTTTGAGAGAGTTTGGAGGGGGGGGGGGTTAGATTGGGTTTTACCTGACGCGGATTTATTTTTATTGTTTGGTTTTTTTTTTGTTTTTTTTAAAGCGCGTGGCGTTTACCTGGACTGGATTTAGGGTTTGAGGGCTTGTCTGTTCTTCCGTGCGAATTGATTTATTTTGTGTGCTTTTTCCCTTTCTTTTTTGTTTTTCTTTCTTTTTCTTTTCCTTTTCTTTGTCTTTTCTTTTCGTGTCCGTTCTTTTGTAAGAATTGATTTTTTATTTTATTATTTTGTTTTTGTTTCGTCGTATTTTTTTTTTTTTTTCTTTTCTATTCTTTTCTTTTATTTACTTCGCCGGAATTTTTAAGTATATATATTAAAAACGTAATTGCCCCAAATGCTATATGATTTGATACTGACCTTACCCACGTACAATATAAATTAATAGATAAAAGTATTAATACAGATTTTATTCCCTACAGGTTAACATCAACCCAGTGTGTCTTCCTTGGGGTAGAGAGGCTGAGACAGACCTTGTGAACCAGGTCATAACACTGACGGGCTGGGGCGCGACTGAGCACGGTGGGTTGGTGTGCTTGCTTCGTCTTTGTCTTTTTTTTTTCTTTCTTTTATTCTTTTTTTGAGAGGGGTAGAGAGGATAAAAGAGGGAGGGATAGAGAGGGAGGGGGGGAGGGAGGGAGGGAGGGAGGGAGGGAGGGAGAGAGAGATGGGATTTTACTGAATATAGTTGAGTTTCTATATAGCTTTTCTTCTCTGATTTTTTTGAAAGGGAAGGGGGAAGAGGGAGAGGGGAGTAGAGGGAGGTGAAGAGAGGACGGAGAGAGGAGATCAAAGGAGAGTGATAGAGGGGAAAAAAAGAAGGAGAGGGGAAGAGAATGTGAGAGAGAAAGAGATAGGGTAATACGAACACTACGAATATAGAGGAAGAGATAGAGAAGGAGAAAGAACGACGAAACATAGTGAAAAAGAAATAAAAGTTAAACGGAGAAAAAGACTAATGAAAACTGAGATTAACACAAACATCTAAACAGCTACCACCCCATTCCACAGGTGGAGCTGGCAGTCCCATCCTACAAGAAGTGAACCTGACTGTCTTCCACCACTCCCGCTGTGACGAGAGCTACTCCACTCTACCCCAGTACTCCCGGGATTGGCCCAGCGGCATAGGAACGGAGAGCCTCTGCGCCGGAGACCCCAAAGGAGGCAAAGACGCGTGTCAAGTGAGTTTCCTGACGAAGTTGGTTGGTCGATTCGGGTCTGAGTAAAGGTGGACGTTATTTGAGAATTCGCGGGTTGAATATCGTGATTATTAACGATGGATAGAACGCAAACAGGAAGATAATGTCATAATGTTTCTTCTTTTTTTTTGTGGTGGCTGTGTTTCGTTTCACCTTTGTCCCCACTTTTGCGTATATCTGTGTCCACCTATTCATATATGTACACCTGTATATCTCTGTTCCCCTATATATATGTTCTCCTGTATACCCACGTTCAACTGTACACCTATATTCCCTTGCAGATCCATGTTCACTTTTATTACACGTTCCCCTGTATATCTAATGCTCACCTTTATATATCCCTGTTCACCTACATGCTCACCTTTCTCCACGTCCACAGGGAGACTCTGGAGGCCCCGTGGTTTACCTGGACAGGGCCAAGCGCTACGTCCTTGCTGGTGTCGTGTCCAGAGGTTATGGATGCGGCCTTCAGGAATTCCCGGGTCTGTACGTCGATGTCCGCCTCGGCACCTACCTCGCCTGGATTAAGAACATGGCCTTCTCGTAGGGAATGGGCAGGCATGGGTGAAGAAATATGGGATTGGTTGCTCGTACGTAGTGGGGAGGCAATAATAAATAGGGTAATGGTTTCTTGTAGAGAGTGAAAGGAGAAAATGATAAAAAGGGTAATG
>NC_061824.1:37614064-37626564 GCF_019202785.1 Penaeus chinensis
TCATATTCTAGTATCCGAGAATTCAAATATTATCTGTATAAAAAGTGCAGTATTCATTCTACATAACATTATGTTTATGCCTTATAAAATAGAATCTTTGGGACAGTCATTTTATATATAATATTTCCTCTGGAAATACTGGTAACAAAACTACTGGCAGAAACCTACGTCTTATAAGTCATTGTAACTAAGAATACCATCACCTTATCTAAATATATGAGTTACATTACCAAGGGACGTGGCATAGTTTAAAGGTAGAAAGTTAGCTTTGTGAATGGAAGGCCCTGGTTTCATGTCAGGCTAAGCTCCAATTTAATCCTGTGGTCTAGCGTACATGCTTTTCCAGAGACATGCCACTAAACCAACTTTGACCTTTGCTTGACACTGACCAGAATACAAGAATGCTTAAAGTGTTTGTGATATGCTTTATTACTGGCAGCACTAACCACAGTTCAAAATAAAGCATTAGCTTAATTACACAACCTGTCTAAAATTCAACAACAAAATGAAAATTACTTTGCTTTATATATGGTGTATTTCTAATGCCCTAACAGACAATATACATCATATGATACTGGATATATGTGTCTGATTCTAAATATATGAGCATGTATGGTGGTCAGACATACAGACTAGCAAAGCACACAAGTGTTCATTATACAAATGTACTTAAAGCCCAATTTTCCCTCCACATACACTGTGCTAAACTAAACAGTTCAGTAAACCAAATTCTGAATCTCTAAGTGTAAAATTATTACTGAAGCATATCTATTTTATCCTTCCATTTTGCATCAAGCCCATCTGAAACAAGTCTTAAGACTATTTTTCTTTATAGTTTCTGATCATACACACTTCACCTCCATGAAATTGTACCTGAACTCAAAAGACTAGTGATAAATCTAACATTTAAAGATAAATACCAGTTACAAAACACCTTTCTACAGATATCCAAATAACTTAAGCATTCACTCCTTTCATACTTTTTATCACATACCTCCTACAAACAGTAGAAGTTGGTCAATCTAGACACAAGAAAGTCAATGGAAAATAATCTCTTATGAGTCAGTATTAGCAAATATCACAATGAGGTATTTTCTATCACAAATTTATCAGAGGTAAAATATGATACGTATATAATTAAAATAAGTTATATAAAATAATAGATATATCCATAAAATTACCTTCATTTTTAAAAATAGCATAAATATCTGGTAGACCTTATTTTAAAAATAAACATTCAAAACACTAGCAACATCGTTCCCAAATCCTTCACAACACAAATCTGCAACCAAATTACAAAGTACAAATCACTGATCCCGAAATCTAACAACCAAATCCACAACTCCAAGGTCACCGGTCGTAATCACTCATTCTATCTTGATCGATTCGGGGAACCTTTTCTTATGATCATTATTTGCCTTCTGTCATATGGGCTGGTAGGCCGACTCGACTGGCTCTCCTCGGTCAATGTTGGACCTGGCGTAATCCTCTCGTACGAACAGCAAGGGTAGGATTGCCGTCGAAGAAGAAGCAAGTAGCAAGTATGTCACCCACTGGTACCCTGGGAGTAGGAGAGAGGAAGAATATATAACTCTGGAGTGGTTGTTTGGAGCGGGGCTTAAGATGATTAATAATTGGAAATACAACAAGGGGAAACTGAAAGGTATGTTTCAATTATTACTCTCAGTTTTACACAGCATGGAATGTAAAAACTATACTTTGTGCTTTGAATTTAGCACACTGCATTACCATCAATGATGCTAGTTCAGTATTATGTGAGACAGAGTTTTTCTATATTTATAACTCAGATATTTGAAGTGTATACAAATGTTTAAAAGTATATAATCATGTTCTTTTTCATGTTCATATTTCCAAACATACTCTCACACACACACACATACATGCATGCACGCACGCACACACACACACACACACACACACACACACACACACACACACACACACACACACACACACACACACACACACACACACACACACACACACACACACACCCCTCATTCACTGTTCATCTCCAATTCAACTCATCTCCATACCTATATTAGGAATGAAGAACAGCATGAGGAAGAAGAGGCCGAGTAGATTATTGATGGCCGTAACCAGGCCCCCGACAACCACCTCTGGACAGGGGTATGCCGTCTCCACAGCTAACTCGAAGAAGAGAGGAGCCGTCGCGAAGTTAAAGGATAATCCTCCAACAACAGTTAAGTAGACTTGCCCTGAAATTATGGAAATCTGTGCATCAGAACAACTGGTTTGTGGTGAACAAACTGTAAATAACTATGTCAAAATGATAAATCCACCAAATGAAGGAGTTGATATACAGTTAACCTTGTCTTTTAATGTTCTCATAGATGTATTTACCTGCTCATTCTTACATCATTTTGTCACCAAGTCCACAAAAAGATGCAAACAAATTGTGATAAAAAATAATATATAATAGAAAAATAATAGAAATAATAAGTAAATAGACAAATAAAAATAATTTCTGGAGTAGGCTGATCCACATATGTAATTTTGAGAATTTGAGGAAGTAATGCATATATGAGCTACCTTCTCTAAGTGACTTTTTGACAAAATAAATTTTCCATGCCCCTGGTATATGATACATACTTTTCTATAGGTGATAAATTAATTCCAGACTAATAATAGTAGAGAAACAAAATCCTATAAATTATATTTTCTGAATTTAATCTATCAATAAAAAAAACTCATAACAGTATCCTATAAACTAAATTTACACAAATCATATTTTATCTTAATAGCTGTTATAATCTAGGCTTCTACATTTTGCTAGTTGCTTTTCTAATCATTTATACAACAAAAATGTAAAACTAATAAAATGGAATATATACACTTCAGAAGGGTTTAGTTAGCTCTGTTTTTCAGCCTCACTTCTCATTAGTTTATCCTTAAAATCATATTCAAATTAGGCGCTAACCTATTAGAAAAAAATAATATTTGAATGCTAGCTGTACACTTTTTTTTTTAACTTCCTGAGTGAATGGTTTAAAGGAATAAACAACAAATTGGCAAAATAGATAACTCTAAAATAATTATATATTATCTATATTCTTAATGTGAATGTGACCCATGAGGAGAGAGAGAGAGAGAGAGAGAGAGAGAGAGAGAGAGAGAGAGAGAGAGAGAGAGAGAGAGAGAGAGAGAGAGAGAGAGAGAGAGAGAGAGAGAGAGAGAGAGAGAGAGAGAGAGAGAGAGAGAGAAAGAAAGAGAGAGAAGAGAGAGAGAGAGAGAGAGAGAGAGAGAGAGAGAGAGAGAGAGAGAGAGAGAGAGAGAGAGAGAGAGAGAGAGAGAGAGAGAGAGAGAGAGAGAGAGAGAGAGAGAGAGAGAGAGAGAGAGAGAGAGAGAGAGAGAGAGAGAGAGAGAGAGAGAGAGAGAGAGAGAGAGAGAGAGAGAGAGAGAGAGAGAGAGAGAGAGAGAGAGAGAGAGAGAGAGAGAGAGAGAGAGAGAGAGAGAGAGAGAGAGAGAGATAGAGAGAAAGAGAGAGAGAGAGAGAGAGAGAGAGAGAGAGAGAGAGAGAGAGAGAGAGAGAGAGAGAGAGAGAGAGAGAGAGAGAGAGAGAGAGAGAGAGAGAGAGAGAGAGAAGAGAGAGAGAAAGAGAGAGAGAAAGAGAGAGAGAGAGAGAGAGAGAGAGAGAGAGAGAGAGAGAGAGAGAGAGAGAGAGAGAGAGAGAGAGAGAGAGAGAGAGAGAGAAGAGAGAGAGAGAGAGAGAAAGAGAGAGAGAGAGAGAGAAAGAGAGAGAGAGAGAAAAAGAGAGAGAGAGAAAAAAAGAGAGAGAGAGAGAAAAAGAGAAATATAGAGAAATAGAGGGAGAGAGAAATAGAGGGAGAGAGAAAGAGAGGGAGAGAGAAAGAGAGAGAGAGAGAGAGAAAGAGAGAAAGAGAAAAAGAGAAAAAGAGAGAAAGAGAGAAAGAGAGAAAGAGAGAGAGAGAGAGAGAGAGAGAGAGAGAGAGAGAGAGAGAGAGAGAGAGAGAGAGAGAGAGAGAGAGAGAGAGAGAGAGAGAGAGAATCAGCACAACAGAAAAAGGGACTTATATGATACAAAAACCCAAACATAAAGAATCACACTTACAAGTGGTCACTGGGATGGACCCCCAAGTAAGGAGGAAGAACCAATAGAAGAAGGCAACAGTCGATATCATCAAGAAAATGAGTGATATCCGCACGTGTCCATAGACTATATCAGTCATGCGACCTGCCAGCAAGCCACATATGCCTGACATGATGACACCCAGAATTCCAATCCACATTGCATCATCCTGACAGAAAAAGAGAAAAAGCCATTAATCAAAAGCACAAATTTAGTCTTGTCTGGCATATGATATTCTGTGATAACCTATAATTAAGGTGATACATTAATACCATACACAGTAGGGTTTCCCCACAACATACCCAGCCACATACCAGGGATCATACAATGTCAGCCGCACAAGTGAAAATTTAGAAGCAAAGGAAAGATGCCTTTTACAAACATATTTCAAAAATGAAACTCAAAAGATACATTTGAGGGGTTGTATCTCCTCAATGACTGCAGTTGGGGTTAACAAGCAAACAAGTGTTTAATGCTCAGAGCAGGCTAGTCTGTATATGGCATTTGGACCCAGTTTGCCATGACATGATTTAATGTCATCCAGCTTGATTTGGTTGATAAAATAAATGAAAAGACATATTCAACATAGAATAATTACAAATACAGAACATGCACAACTACTACAGAAAATGTAAAAGAAAAATATCCTAAAATACATTTTTTTTTATACATAGTAAGTAATACCCCCCAAAAAATATTCTATGTATATACATTCCCTATATAACTTTCAACATATTTGCAAAGTCCACTTGTGTTAAATGTATACTCATATATGGATACTTAACCTTTTCATCAAAATAAATTACAAAATCATTTAACAATAACAAATAGTTCCATACCTGGAGGATTCCGAGTTCTTTCAGGGAATAATTCAGCACACTTAACCAGGCAGCAGGAACGCCCACAGATACACCATATGATAAGGTGACTAACATCAGATCTCGATTTCTGAAAGGATCAGCTTAGTATATAATCAACAAAAAAAAAAAAAAATCTGTGGATGTAAATATATATATGTACATTTTACTTTTCTTCATTATATGTTATCACCAGTGTTGATATAATTTCTCATGAACATTTTTGTATTGTTACAGCACTGTCATATTTTCTGATCACAATTCTTGTCATTGCTGCAAAGGGAATCAAATGGAGTGGCAGTGGATTACATGATTTAGTGATCTATAATCTCTTACAACACCTACATGGAAAAAGGAAATATCAAAGGTGAAAGGAAAATCTGATAATCATTAAAAGAAAAAATAGCAATAGGAATTCCTTTAATACCTTGTACGTTAAATTTTGACATTCTCTTTAATCATGTTTTGCCAATAATTTTCTCATAACATGACCCTATTTATAATAAAAAATCTATAAACACTTTATGCCAGTTCAGAATATCAACATCATTCATAAAACTCAAGCATGCTGACTGTATTATTGTTATTTTCAAAGTAAAAATTGGGCAAAAGTCTATTCATTGTTCAGTGTCCATGGGAGTTGGTTTAAAATGACCATCAGTGTCTTTCCCTTCTTCCTGTAATGCCACTGCACTCTCTAAGCATTTAAATAGCGAGCCAGCCATGCTAGAACAGCTGTAACCTTGTGACATTTGTGAAAAACTTCAGAACAACAAAGTCTGCCCTCAATTGTCATTATAAATCAATAAAATTGTGTTCTTATAACATGAGGTTATTAGAAATTCAAATTACACAGAACAAGACATATAGCTGTTGGTCAAATCCTAATATATATATAATAGAAAGTACTCTGGAGATAAAATCCTAAAGAGAATGGTATGAGAAAAAACTCCCGAGATCAAATTTCTAAATTAACCCAATGCCTGTACATACGTGCCATGCCCACTGTGAGTTACCCGTTTTTTCCACATAGATGGCTACACTTGTACTAAGTCACCAATGAGCCAGTTACGAGTACTGCCTGTCTCGCCTGTTTACCCTTTTCTTTGATTTACAAAAACATTTTACATTCTTTTATTTTGCTGTTACTAATGTTTATAACATTATAGTAATTATAATGTTTATAATAAAAATAACACCATCGATATTCATAGCACTAGTAAAAAATACATTTAAGCACTAGCAGAGCCATCTATGTGCAAAAACATTTCACAAAAAAATATAGGAAATGAGCACAGCATTTTCTCCATTTATTTATTCATTTTCCCCGACAGCATTAAGGTAAATAGGCATCAAATACAAACGGTCTCACCCAAATAATATAATTTTCAAAAACATCAAACTGGATTATCTAACACACGAACTTAAGACATCAACTCGCCTAATAATCTTTTTAAGGCTGGTTGCAAAATCATGCCTCTCGATAGACGAAGTTATAGAGGGAGGTGTAGGTGGCTTGGAGGGGAAGTACGCCAGAATTGTCAACATTAATGTGACGGCAAATCCAGCATCTGCAGAGGAAAGAACGATGAATATTAAATACATCTATTAACAGCCTTATTTTTGGTTTAGATCATAATAATAATAACATAAATAATGATAATGATAATGATGATAATAATGATTAATAATAATAACAATAATAATAATAATAATAATAGTAATAATAATAATAATAATAATAGTAATAATAATAATGATAATAATAATAATAATAATAATAATAATAATAATAATAATAATAATAATAATAATAATAATAATAATAATAATAATAACAACAACAACAACACTAATAATAAAAATAATAATGATAACAAAAATAAATAGATAAATAAAAAAAAAAAATAATAATAATACTAATAATAATAATGATAACAACAATAATAATAACAATAATATTAATAGCAATAACAATAATAATAATAATAATAATAATAATAATAATGATAACAACAACAACAATAATAATAATAATAATAACAATAATAATAATAATAATAATAATAATAATAATAATAATAATAATAATAATAATAATAATAATAATAATAATAATAATGATGATAATAATAATAATAATAATAAAAATAATAATAATAATAATAGTAATAGTAATAATAATAATAATAATAATAATAATAATAATAATAATAATAATAATAATAATAATAATAATAATAGTAATAATAATGATAATGATAATAATAATCATTATCTTCATCACCATCATCGGATTAATAACACCAATACTACTAATACTAATAATAATAATGATAATAATAACAATAACAATATTAATAACAATAAGAACAACAATAATAATAATAATAATAATAATAATAATAATAACAATATCATTAATTATAATACTTATATAATAGTAATAACAATAGTAGCAGTAATATTAATAGCAAAAGTAACAATAACAATAGCATTAGCAATAACAATAATGATAAATAGAAGTAGAAATAAGAGAACAAGAACAACAATAATTAAACTAATAATATAAATAATAACTACAATAATAATATTCCTAAAAATACTACACAACTGCAGTAACAACAACAATAATAATAACAACAATCATAACAAATAAGAAACTAAGAGAGAGCACAGAATTCTTCCATTAATATTAATCAACTTAAGAAAACTACCAACCTTGGCAAAAATTTGACAAATAAACCTTGTATGTCCTTTGACATGATAATCACCAACTCAAACTGCACAAAGGTCATTGTTCTCAACATGTTCGATTGACCTTAAACTCTTCTCTTTAATGCAAAATAACGAAATACAATCATCTAATCTTTTGGCCGCAGGCAACACATGCAAAAAATAAATAAATAAATAAATATATAAATAAATAATTAATAAAATAAATTAATTAAAAAATCACCTAACAGCCATATAGTATATCAATTTGATATTCTCTACATGTCATCGTCATCATCATCATCTTCATCTTCATCTTCATCTTCATCTTCCTCCTCCTCCTCCTCCTCCTTCTCCTCCTCCTCCTCCTCCTCCTCCTCCTCCTCCTCCTCCTCCTCCTCCTCCTCCTCCTCCTCCTCCTCTTCTTCTTCTTCTTCTTCTTTTTCTCCTTCTTTTTTTCCTTCTCCTTCTCCTTCTCCTTCTCCTTCTCCTTCTCCTTCTCCTTCTCCTTCTCCTTCTCCTTCTCCTTCTCCTTCTCCTTCTCCTCTTTCTCCTCCTTCTCCTCCTTCTCCTCCTACTCCTCCTTTTCCTCCTTTTCCTCCTTTTCCTCCTTTTCCTCCTTTTCCTCCTTTTCCTCCTTTTCCTCCTTTTCCTCCTTTTCCTCCTTTTCCTCCTTTTCCTCCTTTTCCTCCTTCTCCTCCTTCTCCTCCTTCTCCTCCTTCTCCTTCTCCTTCTCCTTCTCCTTCTCCTTCTCCTTCTTTTCTTTTCCCTTTTTCTTCCAGTTATCATTATTAGTTATTGCAATCTTTATCATCAAACAATATCAATATTCTTTAAAATAACAAATGTACTTCCTTACATATATACAACAGGAGCTTAATATCACTCTGGATGTCCGCTGGAGTAACACCGTCAACTGGAGACCTCACAAGCAGAGGTTCTAAGTAACTGCCGGCATTACCAAGCTGGTTCATGACCTGTGAGAAAGCTGAAAAAATTAGAACGTGATGAAATTCTTTGGTTCTGGAGAGTTTGGAAACTTTTACCAGTACGTAAACTTGCAATGGAATAATGTTGGAAATTTTGATCTCGATGAAATTCCATGATTCTGGAGAATTTGGAAACTTTCATCTATTTCTAAAGATGCAAGGGAATACTGTCGGAAATGTTTTATCTATCTGCAAAAATGCAAAGATACGGTGTGGTCCTGGAGATATCAGGTGTGAATTCTAACAACATGAGAAAGTGTGAGGTTCCTTGAGGGTAAACATTGCATACTGCAAGATGCATTTCTTAATTTTCTATTTCTCAAAACAAGCTTATACTAACAACTGTACCTCTCCCTCTGTTTGGATGTTTGGATGTCATAGAGGAGTTGGATGGGCATGTGAATACATATAAAAATAAGAATATGAATATGAATGTGAATGTGAATATGAATGTGAATGTGAATATGAATGTGAATGTAGATGTGAAAGTGGATGTGGATGTGGATGTGGATGTGGATGTGGATGTGGATGTGGATGTGGATGTGGTTGTGGATGTGGATGTGGATTTGGTTGTGGATGTGGATGTGGATTTGGATGTGGATGTGGATGTGGATGTGGATGTGGATGTGGATGTGGATGTGGATGTGGATGTGGATGTGGATGTGGATGTGGATGTGGATGTGGATGTGGATGTGGATGTGGATGTGGATGTGGATGTGGATGTGGATGTGGATGTGGATGTGGATGTGGATGTGGATGTGGATGTGGATGTGGATGTGGATGTGGATGTGGATGTGGATGTGGATGTGGATGTGGATGTGGATGTGGATGTGGATGTGGATGTGGATGTGGATGTGGATGTGGATGTGGATGTGGATGTGGATGTGGATGTGGATGTGGATGTGGATGTGGATGTGGATGTGGATGTGGATGTGGATGTGGATGTGGATGTGGATGTGGATGTGGATGTGGATGTGGATGTGGATGTGGATGTGGATGTGGATGTGGATGTGGATGTGGATGTGGATGTGGATGTGGATGTGGATGTGGATGTGGATGTGGATGTGGATGTGGATGTGGATGTGGATGTGGATGTGGATGTGGATGTGGATGTGGATGTGGATGTGGATGTGGATGTGGATGTGGATGTGGATGTGGATGTGGATGTGGATGTGGATGTGGATGTGGATGTGGATGTGGATGTGGATGTGGATGTGGATGTGGATGTGGATGTGGATGTGGATGTGGATGTGGATGTGGATGTGGATGTGGATGTGGATGTGGATGTGGATGTGGATGTGGATGTGGATGTGGATGTGGATGTGGATGTGGATGTGGATGTGGATGTGGATGTGGATGTGGATGTGGATGTGGATGTGGATGTGGATGTGGATGTGGATGTGGATGTGGATGTGGATGTGGATGTGGATGTGGATGTGGATGTGGATGTGGATGTGGATGTGGATGTGGATGTGGATGTGGATGTGGATGTGGATGTGGATGTGGATGTGGATGTGGATGTGGATGTGGATGTGGATGTGGATGTGGATGTGGATGTGGATGTGGATGTGGATGTGGATGTGGATGTGGATGTGGATGTGGATGTGGATGTGGATGTGGATGTGGATGTGGATGTGGATGTGGATGTGGATGTGGATGTGGATGTGGATGTGGATGTGGATGTGGATGTGGATGTGGATGTGGATGTGGATGTGGATGTGGATGTGGATGTGGATGTGGATGTGGATGTGGATGTGGATGTGGATGTGGATGTGGATGTGGATGTGGATGTGGATGTGGATGTGGATGTGGATGTGGATGTGGATGTGGATGTGGATGTGGATGTGGATGTGGATGTGGATGTGGATGTGGATGTGGATGTGGATGTGGATGTGGATGTGGATGTGGATGTGGATGTGGATGTGGATGTGGATGTGGATGTGGATGTGGATGTGGATGTGGATGTGGATGTGGATGTGGATGTGGATGTGGATGTGGATGTGGATGTGGATGTGGATGTGGATGTGGATGTGGATGTGGATGTGGATGTGGATGTGGATGTGGATGTGGATGTGGATGTGGATGTGGATGTGGATGTGGATGTGGATGTGGATGTGGATGTGGATGTGGATGTGGATGTGGATGTGGATGTGGATGTGGATGTGGATGTGGATGTGGATGTGGATGTGGATGTGGATGTGGATGTGGATGTGGATGTGGATGTGGATGTGGATGTTATTGTAATGCGAATGCGAATGTGAATGTGAATATGAATGTGAATGTGAATATGAATGTGAACGTGAACGTGAATGTGAATGTGAATATGAATGTGAATGTGAATATGAATGTGAATGTGAATGTGAATGTGAATGTGAATATGAACAACAGCATATTATATCTAATTACCTTAATACTTAAACATCTACTGTGCTATCCTAAACTTAAATCCAAACCATATTACAAGAAACAAAAAGCAATGACACCCCCCCCCCCATATATACTTACGCTGTGAAGAAGGAGTCAGAGTGAGTTATAAAGGGAATTATCCTAATCACTGTTCCAATGGCTATTAGGATCACACATGTCAGGACTCCCACTCGAAGTCCTTTGGTTTCCATTAGCCAGCACATGGGCACGACAAACAAGACGAAGGTAATGGTACCCCAATTAGCCATCATGGCTACTGTCTGAGACCCCCATCCTGCAAAGGCAGCGTCGACACTCTCACTTATGGGACCCCAAGTGTTCCATTGGACGCACTGGAAGGGGGGTGGTTGTAGGTTAAAAAAAAAAAAGCATGTTTGAGAGAAAAGAATGGTTGGAAATATGGTGTATTTGGTATTACTTTGTTGTATTTCAAAGGGTCCTCTACATGTCAGTGGTGTATTTGGTATTACTTTGTTGTATTTCAAAGGGTCCTCTACATGTCAGTATTCAGATCAATGAAGAAATGAGAAGGAAAAGGTTGGAAATATTGAGATTTTCATCATTACTTATAAGAGTAAATAATTGAAGAAATGAAAAGGAAAAAGATTGATAATACTGAATATTTGCCATTACTCTATCATCTTTTCAGAGTATCTCTATAAAGTAAGTACTCAAAGATATAAAGAAATGAAAGAAAAGATTGGAAATATTGAGCCTTCATCATTACTTCTTTTCAAAGGTTATTTATTGCAAATACCCAAAGAAATGAAGGAAATTAAACTATAAAAGAAGGAATGTATCCCCCACACACACCTGGAACCACGCCAAGATAGAGAACGTTATCAAGATCCAAAACCTCGATTTGTAAACCTTCAGGGCCACCTCACTACCATCACTGGTCCTACTGCCCTTCCTGTGGCCATGCCTTTGAGGGAGAATCACACCATCTGTCTCATCCTGGGAACCACTAGCACCACCAGCAGGCAGAACAGCAACGTCAGGAGGGTTCTGGTAGCTGGTTGGAATGGTTGGATGGAAGCTCGTGGACCCATGGGGGCGGGGACTGTCAAGGAGAGGTGCTCGTTCTGGAGAGAAAAAGAAAAATAAATTTTGATTTCTGAGGAAGTGTCTGGTAATGTCGGTGTGTTCTGGTCTATGCTTTGCCTTGAAATGTATCATCAACAATTTTTAAAATCTTCAATAAAATGTCATTTGTTTTTCTAACTATAGAGAAATTGGTTAAACTATATAATCTATATGGCTTTTCACAAATAGTTTTGCCTTGCATTTACAAAGTTATCAATAAAGCATTATTCTTATAATAGTCAGTAACCCAATTTCAAAGTGACATAACCCCAAAAATACAAAAAGCTTCTGTTA
>NC_061824.1:37631564-37634064 GCF_019202785.1 Penaeus chinensis
ACGGCAGCTCCACAGAGAGGAAACGAGAACCTCCCCCTCGGCCAGCTGGTACTCAGACGCCACAGGCTATGAACCACTGGCACTCTCTGAAGTAAGCAACAGAGGTACCGAAGTCATTCTTCACAGAATGCGCCTAGGTTACCACTGTGCATGGCAGATTATCCCAACAATCGAACGCGATGAAAGGTGCTGCAAGCACTGCGGCGAGCCGAACGCCACACTAGTCCACTACCTAGAAAATTGTAACCATACACAATTCCTGAGACAGGGACCGCCCACAACAGCCGCCGTGCTGGTAAAGAGGCTATGCGAAATGCTTACACCATGGCGGCAGGAACGCCTGCTGGCAATCTCGCCGCCACGGTAAGCACCGAGTGTCAGACAACTTAATGAGACAGCCGTAAAAAGCTGACACAGGCCGGGCCATATTTAGAAGGCCCGGGCGAAGCTAGAACTTCGCAAACCATAAAGATGAAGCCTGCTTTTCTGTCTGTATGCACACACACACAAACACACACACACACACACACACACACACACACACACACACACACACACACACACACACACACGCCATTATAACCCGTACTCAAGCACAGAAAACGCTCACCTGGCGCACGAATCAGCGTGAATATGATCAATTAACAGTGTCCTCCCCCCCATTATGCCTATCGTAGACCGTGACAGAGAGATAAACAAGCGAGAGAATGTGATAAAGAGAGAAAGAGAGAGAGCGGGAGAAGAATGGAGTGATAAGACGATAAGAAACGTCAGCCTGGAGTGACAGACCAGGTACCCTCCCCCACCCTTTTCCTTCCCCTTTCTCCACTCTCCCTTCTCTCCTTTCTCCCTTCTCCCCCTCTCCTTTCTCCCCTCTCCCCCTCTCTTCTCTCTCCTCTCCCCCTCTCCTCTCTTCCCTCTCCCCTCTCCCCCCTCTCCTTTCTCTCCTCTCCCCCCCCCCCCCTCCTCTCTTAAAGTCATCGATCATGAAACATCAGCTACTTATCAACTTTTAACAATGGTCACCGTGAAACCACAACAAATACCTTATGCATAGGATTACGTAGAAGGTAAAAAGGGTTAATGTTATATCAGATAAGTTCTTTGTAGAGAAAAAAAAAAGTCTGTATGAAATCAGATAATAATAATTAACATTTACATGAAAAAATATAATAATATTCTTAATGAAAATTTGTATATAAAAAACATAATAATAATAATGAAGAATTAAAAAATAATTGGACGACTTTCCGTTATCATGGCTTCTTTTTTTTCAGGGATAGCTGTGATAATCATACGTATAGTATTCTACTTATAACATTGACATTAATATCATATTATTGATATTAAGTTCACGAGTTATAAAAAGGATTATAGCTTGTTTTGGGTATTTTGTCTTTGCGTTATCATTATCTTCTCTAAGTTTTTTTTTTTTTCAGGGATAATTATGATAAACATGAGTATAGTATTTTTTACTTATATAACATTAACTTTAATATAATATTATTGATGTCAAGTTCACGGGTTAGAAAATAATGATAATGATCATAGCCTGTTCTAGGTACATGAGTACAGTATTTTTAGTTATAATATTAACATTAATATAATATAATTAATATTAAGTTTAGGGGTTAATAATAAGTTATCAAAAAACAAAAAAACAAATGTGTGTTTCGAAAAACATGCTTTTTCCGTTATCATATCTTGTCCGCAGGATAGCTCTGATAAAACTCGAGTAGAGTATTTTTTTTTTTTTTGTTTTGTTTTGGTTATAATGCGCGCCAAGCATATATTATATATTTTTTTGTCTCTTTCTCTCTCTCACTCTCTCTCTCTCTCTCTCTCTCTCTCTCTCTCTCTCTCTCTCTCTCTCTCTCTCTCTCTCTCTCTCTCTCTCTCTCTCTCTCTCTTTCTCTCTCTCTCTCTCTCTCTCTCTCTCTCTCTCTCTCTCTCTCTCTCTCTCTCACTCTTCTATCTCTCTCTCTCTCTCTCTCTCTCTCTCTCTCTCTCTCTCTCTCTCTCTCTCTCTCTCTCTCTCTCTCTCTCTCTCTCTCTCTCTCTCTCTCTCTCTATCTATCTATCTATCTATCTATCTATCTATCTCTCCTTTTATCTTTCTCTTTTTCTTGCTCTTACTCTCCCTCTCCCCTTTTTCTCCCTCCCCTCCCTCCTTCTCCCCACCCCTGACTTTTCACATAAAATCGAAAAGTCAATTAACAAACGAACACACTTAACAAACAAACAAATACAATTATCAAATCCTCCCATCTCACGAAAAGCAAGGTCATGTCGAAGGTCACGTTGCCAGATGTTGCAAACTGTGGATATTTTTTTTCGAGCTTATCTCAGAAGTTCGTTTAAAAGTACCGAAGACCATCCGCTGTTTGCCCGCTCGTTTGAATTTCTGATAAGAATTGATCTTTTTTTAAGAAAAAACAAAAACAAAAACAAAAAAACAAGGAAATAAATAAATAAAAGATAAAAAGATACTGGATAATCG
>NC_061824.1:37646718-37659218 GCF_019202785.1 Penaeus chinensis
TAAAAATATATAAAATAAGTTATTGGAGACGGACTAAACAGACGAAAATATGAAATTAAACTAATAGTGTTATTTGGAGAAGCACTTGTGCGAAAACATGTACACATATCTAACAGATACACTGCATAGACAAGCATGTAACACGTTGGTTGGTCGACTACATTGTTTCCACACAGGCAAATTCCAATACATGTAAATCATTGTTCACAGAGACACGAGTACCAAGGAGGACCGTGTGTGTGTGTGTGTGTGTGCTTGGTAACTGCAAACAAAACAAAGTTCGTTTAAGGATGTTGCTTTTAGATTCATTTGCTATTCTCCCACTCTGCAAAGCATCTCTGTCTGTCTGTCTATGTATCTGTCTTTCTCTCTATATAAGCATCTTTGTTATTCTGCACCTCTATCTATTTTTTCTCTCTCTTCCCCTCTCCCTCCCTCACTATTCCCAACACTATCCGTACTGCTGTTCCTACTTCCTCCCTACCCCCTTCCCTCCTCCTCTCTATCCCCATCCCCCATCTCGTCCCCAACCCCCACTCTCTCTCCTCCCCCACTCTCCATCCTCCCCTCTCCTCCCCCTTCCCCGCTCTCTCTCTCTCCTCCCTCAGACACACTGCCGAGGTACCGAGGTTCAGGCGCTCGCACAGTTCTCCCCCGTCGTTCTGTTAAGCCAATTTATACATTCGTGGCTTTTATCCCCGTGCCAAGTTAAAGTTACCTCGTCCTGCTTCTGGGTTCACAGGTGTGCGTCTCCTTAAATGCGGCAGCTGTTTAGCAACACTCTCGCAATGCAACGCTTATGTGCGACTCCGCGGGAAGGAGGGAGGGAGGGAGAATATACATATTTTAAATGGTGTATCGAAGTGTCTTTTTATTCGACTTTCAAATTATCAGATATTGCTGATTTCATTCCAGATATTTCGAAATGTCCTACTTCACTTCACCAGAGTCTTCACAACGGGGAAACAAAGACTAAAGCAAAGCAAAAAAAGGCTATACAAAAATCACCCACGTATCAAATTATCTACGTCTATTTTGTGCTGCCATCGACCAACCTCAATCAATGGCCGTGTCTTGAATTCTGTAAAAAAAACATTGTAAAACTCTCCAAGTGTTTTTGAGACAAGGATCTCTTCCAAACACAGTGAAATGGAAATAAAACATAAAAACGGACATGGTCTGTACATTAAAAACAAAACACGAGGCAGGTACATCGACTGTACCCATGCATGAGCAAAATAACGAAAGAGAAAAAGGTATATTGATGTGAAAACGATTTTGTGGGAGATATACCGTGGCTAAGTCCTATAAGCCGACTGGGATACAGTGGCAGGTCAGGTCGTCAGGTAATTCGTCAGCCCGTCTGATATATATAAAGATGGTCTGTAGTTTCTCTGGTGTATGTTATCAAGTTATTCATTCTCATTCATACCTTTTCAACATTTGTCATATACATACATACATATATACATATATATTATATAATATATATATATATATATTATATATATTATATATATATCATATTCACACATACACAAATATACATTATATGAATATATATATATATATATATATATATATATACATATATATACGTACATATTATACATATTATATGATATATATATATATATATATATATATCATATATAATATATATTATATATAATATATGTTATACTTATACATACACTACATTATATGTATATATATGTACGTATATATTATACATACACACACACACACACACACACACACAAACAAACACACACACACACACACGGATATGTGTGTGTGTGTGTGTGTGTGTGTGTGTGTGTGTGTGTGTGTGTGTGTGTGTGTGTGTGTGTGTGTGTGTGTGTGTGTGTGTGTGTGTGGTGTGCGTACAAAAATAAATGTTAAAATACACATACATAATATATATATATATATATATATATATATATATATGTATATATATTTAAATATCTATATTTATATACTTATATGTATACATATACTTATATAATAGATATACATATATGTATACACACACACATAGACAAATATATATACACACACTCACATATATGTATATATATATATATATATATATATATATATATATATATATATATACACACATAGACAAATATATATACTGAAAACAGGATGCATCGAATTCGTCAAACGTTGTAGTGGGCCCGTGCTTGCGTGTGTGTGTGTGTGTTTATATATATATATATATATATATATATATATATATATATATATACATATATAGATGTGTGTGTGTGTACAAATATATGTATATATATATATGTATATATGTATATATATATGTATATATATATATATATATGTATATATATGTATACCCACACACACACACACACACACACACACACACACACACACACACACACACACACACACACACACACACACACACCATTTCGTGTATATATATATATATACATATATATATAAATGTGTGTATGTATATATGTAAATATATAAATGTGTGTGTGTGTGTGTGTACACACACACACACACACACACATATATATATATATATATATATATATATATATATATATATATATATATATATAAATGTGTGTATGTATATATGTATATATATAAATGTGTGTGTGTGTGTACATATATATATATATATATATATATATATATATATACATACACACATATATATACATAAACGCACACACATGCATGACATGCAAACCACAGGCGTCGACCGCGGAGGCCTTCCTGGAGGGCCACGTCGCCCTGAGTCAACGCCGCCAAACTCGGCGCAGATAATTAAACATTTCCGCCTCCCAGTCGATCACAGTCACGAGTGAATCTCCAGGCCGGCTCGAGTGCTCTCTAATGCGGACACGGGAATCAATACACTAAGACACGAGATACCTGTTGCGCTCCGTTTGCTGGCTTTCTTACAACAGGTAATCACGGAAGTGTATGTGGCAACGCTCTCTCGCTCTCTCTCTTGGATTCGCTCTCTCTTGTCTCTGCCTCTGTCTCTCTCTCTCTCTTGTCCTCGCTCTCTTGGATTCGCTCTCTCTGACTCTGTGTCTCTCTCTCTCTCTCTCTCTCTCTCTCTCTCTCTCTCTCTCTCTCTCTCTCTCTCTCTCTCTCTCTCTCTCTCTCTCTCTCTCTCTCTCTCTCTCTCTCTCTCTCGGTTCCCCGATATCATCCGTAGCGAGAATTCCTTATTAAAAATTCACCGGGATATATCCAATACCGGATTAATATTTTTTTTTTACTCACACAACGGAATAATCAATATCTATCGACTCCTCAATATCAATATTTATCACTACTGTACCAAAAGAACTATCGAAATCTATCTTCAAATGCAATAAATCCGTAAGTATCGCGGAGACCTCCACCCCCCCCCCCCACCTACTACCACAATCAACCCATGTGGTACTCCCCCCCTACCACCATCCCGCCTGGCTCCCCCACCCCACCCCCACCCCAAGGCCAGCTATCGAGCCCAAAGACGACTAGTTGGGCAGCCCAAAAAGCACTCTTAGTTGGCCCGCTGTGATGGCAAGCCCCACGTGTGCCTCCTGTGAGCTCTCGCCTGTGCATTCTCCCCTTGGCCTTCCTCTGTGAAAGTCCCCCTCGAGGTTTGGCACTTGAGGTTTGGCACTCTGAGTTAGTGCAGGAAGGAAGGGTAATCATTCTGGATCAAACTAAATTCCCGAGGGTTAGTGTGTGTGTTACAGGACGTAGAGTGCAGGCCGCTCCCCGACAGACTGGCGTTTTGACAGGAAAGGCAAGAGAAAAAGAGGACAAAGGCGTTCCCCTCCTTACCTGAGTGCCGAGAGAGTGACGTCAGGCCGAGTCCCAGAGCAGCATATCTTGAATTTCCACCCTGCAGAGGAGACGCCAGTGGATGTGGGTATCTCAGATAAGCCGACGGCGCGAGAGAGGAGGGGCGTGTGAGTCACCAGTGTGGGTGGGGAGGCAAATTACTCCCCAAGAGAGAGAAAGAGAGAGGGGCAGTGTGAGCCAGGGGAGCGGGGCGTCGACTCCCACCACAGGGCCCTCTCGCCACTCGTCCTACGCACTTCTCACTCCTCCTGGGGGATCTCTGGTCGTGTCCTGCCCTCCTTCCTCGTGGGATATCTCGGCAAGAGGCACCGGGGACGTAAAATGAGCCGCGAGTGAGGGGAAAAAGTGTCTTTTGTGAGAGAGTGAAGGTTGGACGTCCACTCAGTGCAGGGGAAGATGGCGACGTCCGTGCTGAGTCCGGTCAAGACGGAGGACCAGATCCTGCAGGATTCCATGCTCGAGGATGATCCTAATGACAATTCGGCCACCAACGAGGAGGAGAAGACCAAGCCTCGCTGGGGGCCATACCACAAGGGAGCCAAAGAGCTGGCCAGCCTGTACAGCAAAGGTGAGAGTGAAAGTTACCACAGCGTTTACCTTGACGAGGACCCCGAGTGCGAATTGCCTGTGTTATTCTGTGTTACTCTGTGTTACTCTGTGTTTCTCTGTGTTATCCTCTATTTCTGCCTGGATATTGTCATTTTTAGTGAGCTTCGACCAGGAAAATGCATGTCAAGCGTTGCATTGTTTGCCTCCTTGGATATTACAGTGTGAGGTATGTGTCTGGCTGTTCCTGTGCTGTGTGGACTCAGTGTGAGGAATCTGGTAGGAGGATTTACTCATGGTAGCTAGGATAAAGCCTGGATTTATTTTTAGTATCTAGGATAAAGCCCAGAATTATTTGTAGTAGCTGAGGAAAAGTCTGAATTTACTCGTAGTAGCTTAGGTAAAATCTTGATTTAGATGTAGAAGGTAGGGTAAAGTTTGGATTTAATTATAGTAGTTAGAGTAAAGGTAGGGATTTGCGTGTTGCAGTCGTCTCGGAAAAAGGGAAGATTATGAAAGCCACGTGTGGCATATGCCGTGTAATTTTTTTTGTTGTTATATAAGCATAATTTTGCGAGTTATGTTAAATTCCAATTGCTATCAATTTTCTATTTGACAATTTTTTGGTAATGACGTAAATGAAATGTATTTTTTTCCTTTAAGATTGTTTCATTATAAACAATTGATTTTTTTGCAAAAATTATTGGTCATATTAAAATTATAACAGAGAAAAACTTTACGTATTCTAATGGATTGTAGAGTAATACAAAACAAAATTAGTGTAAAACCTACATCAGATTTATTTTCAGTATTACGAATGTAAAATGCTATTGCAGTAATTAAATTTAAATGCTGTTCATCAGAAATACCAAATACAGTAAATATATATATATATATATACACATATATATATACATATATATATATACACACATACATACATACATAAATACATACATACATATATATACACATACACACACATTGTTGTAGGAAATATATTCTTTAAAACCAATTCAAACATCAAATATACAGAACACAAAACAGTGATCTTCAAATTGCAATTTTTTGTCATGGTATTGTAATTTTCTTTCTCTTTACAGTGACAAGGAAAGCTTGGGAGGAAGATTAGTCTGTTGGAATGATATTTATAATAATGACAGTAATGATAAGGAGGTAAATAATAATAATAATAACAATAGGGATATTAATAATGATGATCATATTGGGTGTGGGATAGGCTTTTGTGGTGTCAGTTATATTACAGCTGTCTTTTATTGAACTTGTGTTTAAGGAGTGGCCAAGGTCACCATTCACTGACAGTGCAGAATTTAACTCTGGTCAGCTAAATTATTGCCAAGAATGCTATCACGGCTTCAGACAGCAATCATAACTCAAGGGTTTCTTCTTCTTTTTCATCATCATCATCATCATCTTTTTTCTTCATCATCATCATCATCATCTTTTTCTTCATCATCATCATCTTTTTCTTCATCATCATCATCTTTTTCTTCATCATCATCATCTTTTTCTTCATCATCATCATCTTTTTCTCTTCATCTTCTTCTTCTTCTTCTTCTTCTTCTTCATCTTCTTCTGAAATGTAAGAAATATATAAGATAATACAAAAATATCCAATATATATGGCAATATGAACGGAATCAGAAATGTCTAATTAATAATAATTATAAATTGGAAACCTTATAAATATTGAAGTGAAAATAAATTTCAAAATACGGTACACGATAGAAAAAAAATTATCTCTTTTTAGGAACGATAGAAGAGACGACTTCAGCGTGAATCTGTATCTTTGCTGCAATCTGTACCTTGTATTTTTATGTGTATAATTAATAATTTCAGTAGCAATGTAGCATGTGAAGTTAGATAGTTATTAGAATAGTATATTAGTTAATTATCTAATAATTACCCAGTTCAGTTACATAAATAGGCAAGTGAAAAGTAAACTGTCACATTTTATACTAGAATAAGTATTACGTACAGTAGTAAGGGCTTATAGTTCACTGAAAAATCCTAAGTTTGAGCCAAGCTTTTGTAGTACGTTTGGATGATTCCTTTGTCTGAAATGGATAGAAAGTACTTGTACAAATCTGTCCTTGTGATAGTTACCTACGAATGAGTTCCATTTTGATAGTTATATTCATTATCATGATTCAATTTGATTTAGTATTTGGTAGTTATTTATCATTATGTAATTTTATTATTATATATTTTATTATTATGATCATCATAATTATTATTGTTTATTATTATTGGTATTTTTTTAAAAAATTTATAATGAACTACCTTTACAATTAACAAACTTTATAGAAAATCAACCTATTATGGTATATATATATATTTATCTTGTATATTTATATAATTACCAATATTTCTCTTATGTTATATCTATTGTACTGGCAGTTCTTGGAATAAATAATTGTATTGTGAATAATGATTCTTGATAACATTTTTTATTTTATATTTGTAAAATATCTTAAACACGATGATGAAAGATACAACTTTCTTGCAGTGAATTATAAGCATAAAATGTAATTTAGGTTTGCTTTCAAGTAAATGCATAATGGATTTTAAAATAAAACCGTCTCGCCATAATTTTATAGATTATTGCTTATCACATTTGGTTGAATACCATAGATATGATGTTAGATATTTTGAAGATATTGGCAGTTACAAATCGACTGAAAGCTTGTGTCTTTGACATGAGGTCTATAATCTGATAGACCTCAAAGTCATAGGGTACTTTGTCGGCTAATCACAACGGCAAAGGCTGATGGATCTCCACACTGTATATTCTGTCAAGATAGAGTTTGTGCTGGTTCCTTTCTTGATGATAAGTTAGTCTACGATCTCTTTCTTGCTAGTGTATATGCTGTGGGCTTTGCAGTCGTTGCGGGCATAGGGTTTAATCTAATTTTTACCTTGATTTTCATATGGTTTCCCTGTCAATATAATATCAATTTTCAATAATTGCATATTTATTTTGATATGGCATTAGCAATTTTGAAATATTTTGCAATCCAAAGGTAGATTTGTAACCAGAAAGTCAGTATTTTAATAACGCATTGCAAGCAAATATTTATACTCTAGAGGTTTATTGGTTTGTTTTTCATTTTAAAGAATAGAAGAGGAATGCTGCTGAACATATTTTTCCGCTGACATTTTATCACTGAAAGATTGAATTCTCTATTTACCAAACTTTTATATTGTGTTTTACATAACAAAGTTTGAAGTATGATATTTGTGTGTGTGTGTGTGTGTGTGCGTGTGTGTGCGCGTGTGCGTGTGTGTGTGTGCGTGTGCGCGCGTGTGTTTGTCAGTCAGTCAGTCAGTCAGTCAGTCAGTCAGTCAGTCAGTCAGTCAGTCAGTCAGTCAGTCAGTCAGTCAGTCAGTCAGTCAGTCAGTGTCATGCAGAGGTCTGGTGATTCCTTGAATATATGCCCAAAAGACTCAAGTATAGGGCCTAGTACTTAGAAATATTATAAAAAAGGAAGATATTTTGAATATGTAAATACAGATGAAACACAAAATAAATACTTTATTTGATTTAGATATAAATTAACCAAATTTATAAAAAAAAAAAAAAAAAAAAAATTCCCAAACCATCCCTCCTGCAAGAAAACACTTGAACTACTCCACTTTTTACATTGGCTGTTAACGATTCTTTTTCCATGTTTATTAAAACCAGGTTGGCCAGTTGCTCCTGTGGCACTGAAGAACTCAGATATATTTTTATTAACTTCAATTTTGAAAATGACCATTCACATCTTGCAACTGGAACTGCAATTTAAGCAGTAATCTGTATGACACACAGCGTTGGAAAGGCATCCCTCCCATGCTGCACTGCAGTAAAGGCTCCAGACCATCTTTAGGATTAGGGGGAACTATTCCCTTTAGCTCAAAATCAATAATTTTGTCATGTAACTGAATGGCTGCCATATCATTGTCATAATAATTTGCAAAGTCTGAACATTCTTTTTTTCCATTTTTCTCTTTCTTGTTCACCTTCAATTACTACTGAATTCATGTTGAGAAGAAATGAAAACCGGCCACTGAGTCCTTGAATTTCCATCTTTAATCGGTTCACAATCTCTGCCATTACTCTGTTCATTTCTTCTTGTGCTGTCAGTCCACTATCCCTTACTGACTCTCCAGGCATTCTTCTTCTCCTTGTTCATGCAAATGGTATTTCCCAGTTTTCTCAATATTCACTTGACAAATATATTGCATTGTGGATAACTTCATCATTTCTTCAAAGCCAAGTCCACATATGTACTGTGCATGCATGTGGGATGCACCTTTTTCTCTCTACAGAAAGGGTACACCATGTTAAAGAAATCAAGGGCTGACCACTGCTTCTGTAGTGTGTTGAGTCTCCAAAAAATTTATTTATCATCACTGAAATTTTGAAATCACCGTCTTATTACTCTCTCTGATTGGATGCCCGGGCCACAGCACCTTTGGCCTTCCCTCTGCACGTCACTGTCTGTCAGTCTGTGTAGATATATATACTTTCATTTATTGTTAATGACATCACCTTTTTCTACTTTTGTGAGCAGAAGTAATTTTTGTTAGTATGTTCTTCTTTAGAATTTTAAAGAATAGATAAATTAATTAATTAATTTCTCTCTTTTTCTCCATGTAGGATCTAAAATCTTGTACTTTGCTCTCAGTAACAGTTATTGGAATTTGAGTGATGTTAGGGGGAACCATATATTCACATGAATGTTCTGGTCATTACCCATTTTTCAACTACAACAAATCAGTATTACAGTATACTGTATGTATATAAAAATACACATTTCTAAAAGTCTGTGTGTGTGTGTGCGTGCGTGCGTGCGTGCGTGCGTGCGTGCGTGCGTGTGTGCATGCGTGTGCGCGTGTGCATGCGCGTGCATTCACCTTAGTTGTCAGATATTATCTTGTTGAGTGCCTCAGGATCAGCATGATCTGTCTCAATAAAATTGGATAATGCAACTCTCCCTTCTGAGGACTCGTACCTCTACCATGATACGCCATTCCAACCAAAGCTTCGCCAGAAATGAGTGTAATTTGGCGAAGATTCATTTGTTCACATCCCCTGAGTTGTTGAGTTATTCGTTTCACTTATACCCTTGTCTGCGTAGAGTCCTTGTCGAGGAAGGTTAGTTTTACATTTTTTGCCTTCATTAGTGCAACAGCATGTTCACTCTGGCAGTGAATAATATTTTGTTTTTATAAGTTGGTTGGTGGGCAGGAGTTTGATGCACTTTAGTATATTATTGTTATTAATGTATATGCCATATAACTGTTTAAAAAAAAAAAAATTATTTCTGTGTGTTTGAGTTTGAGTATGTGTGTGCGTTTGCCTGTGCGTATGCATGTGCGTGTGTGTGAGTGTTGTAAGTACATGTGTACACGCATTCCCCATATGTATGAGCATACAAAGCTAACAAAAAATCCTAGAGCGAGAATGAGCAAAGGCACCAGAATGTTAATTATGTTTGTAATAGCTCTCGACAAGAATTTACCATAATTGCGGAAGATCATTCAGGCAATTTAATTCTTGGGTCAGCTTCCCTTATTTTATTTTTTAAATTATTTATTTATTATTTTTTTATGTCCTTTTTTCATTAGCTTTGTTGTTCTTGTTATTATTAATATTATTATTATCTTTTGTCTTATTAATGCTTTTACTGTTGTTACTATTATTTATTTATTATTATTGCTTTTACTAATATCATTATTATTATTATTATTATTATTATCTTTTTTGTTGTTGCTTTTACTGTTGTTATTATTATTATTATTATTATTATTATTATTATTATTATTATGGCTGTTGTTCTAATTATAGTTAATGTTATCGTTATTATTGTTGTTGATATTATTATTATTATTTACTGCTACTATTATTATTTATTATTATTATTTTATTATTATTATTATTCAGATATTGTTCACATGTCTTTTGATTTAAAAGGGGGCTTATATATTTATCAATGTCTGTACACAATCCAGTGAAGAAAACTTTCTGGAATTAAATGTTCATATAAACTTTAGAAACTTTTGATTGTTTCTCTTTTGAATATTTCCTTTCTTTTCCATTCATTTACTCTTTATTTAAGCTCCTTTTCGTCTTTTTTCCTTTCTCATTCCCTGTGTCTACTTCTCCCTATACTCTCATCGCCCCTTTAAGTAAATCGTAGAGTAGGCCAAGTGAAGAAAAGTGTTTAGGGCTTTTTAATCCAATTGTGACTAATTTTTATAACTTTTGATCCATTTTCAAGGGCTGTTCACCGTGTTACTGTAACCATTCCATACTTTATGTGGATATGTAGGATGAGCCTTATATTTGCACTTTGAACGCGTCGCAGCCTTGCCACGCCCCTTTCTAGAGTGAGTTCGGCCTGTTACTTAGGTATTTGAAAGAGATTGGAAAAAGTTTGGTTGATTTTTTATGTAGGATAGATAAGGATTTGTTGCTTGATTTTATGTTCATGTGAAATTGTTTACTTTTATGCTCCTGTGTAAAAGAAATAGGAAGCAATCCTGTCAAAGAATTGGGACAAAATTTAGATGATAATTTAAAGAAAAAGAAAAGAAAAAAGTCTGATTCTTTATTTTTCTCTCAAAAAATAAATAGATGAGTAAATAAACTGATGAATGAATGAATCAATCATTAAATACTTTTATAAAACATACAGGAAAGAAAACATTCGCACTCAAAAGTGTAGTAAGATGAACTCCATAAAGAGAAGTGATGAAAATTGGCCTGATACACCAAAGTGTAATTTAATCTGGTTAGGCCTTTACATGATATAAAAAAAAAAAAAATCTTTTACATTGACAAACTTGTTGATTACATATTCAGAATTCACGTTAATTTCCAATTTGGTCTCTTTTTAAGGTAGTGTGTAAGCAGATTAAGCCGCTTTCAGATTCTGGCATTGGATATAAGCAGTTGGTCCTTATCTTGAACTTTGTTACCTTTACCTACTTTTTATTATCCACACCTTGCTGTCCGTTATCATGAGAATGTTGAAATGTTTATTGCATCCAGGTTAACTTTTGTGTTTATGATACTCCTTTTTTCCCTTTCTTTGTTATTGAGTTATCAAGGTATCCTAACATCTGGTATGTTCATGTTTTGATTAAGTCTGTTTTGCATCGTAGAGTGCTTTGCCGTTTAAATATGGAGTGTATGTATGTATATTTTCCCCCTCTAGTTTCATGCTTGTTTAGACGGAAATCTTTCCTTGTTTATGAATGAAACGCCGATAATACAATCCTGGCCTAAGTGAGATAACACATAGATAAGCACCTAACTAAAATCCGTAGAGCATACCACACTTATAAAATCCTTGACGTATACTTCACCTAATCCAAAACCTTCATGTAGTCTTACAGAATCCTATATATTGGTATAGCATTGAGATGAAGAAAGATTTTGAAAGCAGAAGCCTTTTCTTTTCTTTTGTGAAGGTTTACGTAGGTTTGCCTTATGCCTGGGAATTCATTTTCCTTAAGATAGGCCCAGTGTATCGAATTATATAAAGACTGTTTGATGGTTTGTTTTTATGTAACGAATTAGTAAAATGAAATACAGGATGCTATTGTAAAGTATTAATGTCTTTGTAAGGAATTATATATTTTTAGGAATTGAAAACTATCCATGGCCATTACATTTGTTTTGCATCGTGCATTTAAACCACTATAAAGCTATTTATTGGTATTTCATGTGTGCCTTGTAATTGTATTACCACTGACTGTAAACAGGATGTGCTCAGTGAATGCTTGATAAGAAAAATAAGGGAATTTTAATGAATCATCAGGAAAAATCATGGTCTTTCTGATTTGCACATGTGATACATAATCATACATGTTCTTCATTAACTATGAAGATTTTATTATTCCATGACCTCCCCCCCCCAAAAAAAAGAAAGAAAATAATAATAATTGAATAAATGATGATAATCTTCAAAAGTAAAAGAATAGAATAGTGATGATAATAATAACAATAACAATAGTAATAATAATAAAAAATAATGATAAATTGATAGATCAGTAGTATAAATCAAGCAGTTCCTCTTCATACCCATCAGAAG
>NC_061824.1:37661718-37674218 GCF_019202785.1 Penaeus chinensis
TCTCTCTCTCTCTCTCTCTCTCTCTCTCTCTCTCTCTCTCTCACTCTCACTCTCACTCTCTCTCTCTCTCTCTCTCTCTCTCTCTCTCTCTCTCTCTCTCTCTCTCACTCTCACTCTCACTCTCACTCTCACTCTCACTCTCTCTCTCTCTCTCTCTCTCTCTCTCTCTCTCTCTCTCTCTCTCTCTCTCTCTCTCTCTCTCTCTCTCTCACTCTCACTCTCACTCTCACTCTCACTCTCACTCTCACTCTCACTCTCACTCTCACTCTCACACACACACACACACACACACACACACACACACACACACACACAAGCTAAAATACACGCATTGTCATCATAAAATTTGTTTTGATAAGAGTAGATAGGAGTCTAAAAAAGGATATTATTTTTTCTAATAAATGGAATTACATGCAGATGCATTGATGAAACTACAGCACATAAATTCAACTGTATAGAGTATGATGTGAGTTAAAATCATACATATTTTTGTATGTTTTCCTATCATTCTGTAACATTGAAAATATACATATGAAATAGCTTGCCAGTAGAGAGGCACAAATGTTACAATTACTTGTTGGTGCATATTTGTATTTATTAATGTATTCAGCGGATTACATGAAGAAAGAAAAGAAAGAAGGAAAAGGAAAAGAAAAAAAAGGGAGGGGGGGGGAGGAATAATGAAATATATATATGTTAAAACCCCATGAATTAAGACTCTAGGAAATGTCAGAGAGAGAGACAACTTCTGAAACATGAGTAGGACAAACTGCCTTGTCACTGGGCATTGTGATTCTTCTATGAGTCATGTATATAATAATAAGTCACTTGTGTAACAGGTTGAATGTAGGTTTTGATGTACAGTAGAGCATTAAACACAGAATCCTAATAATCTGTTTAGGATGCGCGTTAACTGTAACGTATCTCTGTAATGTAGGTATATACAAGTTTTTGTTTATTGGTTTGTGGTTTTGTTCGTCTTTTTTTATGTTGGTATGATAGATAAAATAGTAGAAAAAGAGCAGAAAAAAATAAACAACTAATCGTAAATGTGTGTATTTTGTTTGTTTAAAGATGGTCCTGTCTTTTGTTTCTCTTTCTCTCTTTTTTTCTTCTTTTTTTCTGGTAATATTACTTACTGGTCATCCCACAAACTGAACTGTAAGCTTTCATTGCCTTTATTACAATGCTGTTATGAAATTATGCCTTGAAATTCCACAAGTTCCCCTCCCAAGTAATATGGTTTTATGGAGACTTGCTGTCTTTTAATTTTGCTCCCTGTTATATTGTGTGATTAACGGCTGATAAAAGCTTGTTTTGCTTTTAAGTGCCATAGCAGATGTGATGCTGTATTTAGCAAGTTCTGTCATATAGCTTTGTCAGTTCACATTTAACAAAGATAACTTCATTAACTCTGTAGTGAATACAGTGAATGCAGTATTGCAATGTTCTGCTTGCATTAATTTGTATGTTTGAAAGTAATGATAGGTTGCTTATATTTTTTACATTTTTTAAGATATGACTTTTGTAGATTTTGTAAAGCTGTTTTTGACTATAGAAAAAAAATGTAAATACTTAAAAAAGAGTATTATCATGTCATAAAGGAAGAAGGTATTCTGTCTTCATATAATATAAAAGAAAAAGACATAAAGAGACATCCTATCTTAGTATACATAACTGGAACCCTAGATATTAATATTAACTCATAAATATGCATAACGGAGACAGTTTCCTCATAGCCATTTGTGCATATATTAATTTTCATTGATTTTTCCTTAACTTACATTGGTTCCTTTTCTGTCCCTTCTCCTCTCCAGGAAAACGCAGTCAAGAAATCATTTGCATATGCATCTGCATTACCTTGATGGTCGTCAACATGTACTTCATGGCCATGCACTTCAGGGTGGAGAAAGTGACGACCATCTTCCTTGTCGCGTTAGCAGGGATCTTCACAGCGGACTTCGCCTCAGGCCTCGTCCACTGGGCTGCAGACACCTGGGGTTCTGTCGAACTTCCACTCTTGGGCAAGGTGGGTTGGGCAGATGAGTATGTGGGGAGTTGTTTAAACTATGTGAATTTTATAATTGTCAAGATGAGGTAAATTTTTCTCGTATATTTTAGCTAGCTTTTTTAGGGTTCTGTTTATTATCTTTTTCTTTTGATCTAGTGAATACTCGGAAAATTGGTCATTTGCGATATTAGTTATTCAGGAGAGCTATTAAAAATAGAATGTGGTGGAAGTCTTTGACAGAAGGAAATACAAGGGAAGTCAAGCATATGGCGTCATTGTGTTATATAGAAAGAGTATTTGTTCAATGATTAAATGATGTTTCAATATGTCTTCTTCAGAATTATGTTATTCTGATGAATGTGCAATGTTGAAACCTCTGCTGTGCTTCTTCCATTTATTTGTTTTTATTCTTATTCATAATCAGCAATGTCACAGTCAAGATTTTTCACTTTAAATATTTTATGAATAAGAGGATATCTAGAGTTCAGATAATATAATTATATGATGAGGGAAAGTATTTTTTTCAATAAAACATGGACACAATTTTTGTGTGTTTGTGAACATCAATAATTATCTGCCTTTATCATATAATAGGTAATCTAATGACCAAAGGACCTTGTCTGTTGGTACAGGTGCTGCCATTATGATTATTAGATGTCTTTACTAACCATTTCCTTATTTTATTTTTTTAAAGAAATATACAATTTTCACATTATTCACATCATTCACTATTCAGCGATTCCAAAATGCTTTAGACACGATTAAATACTACTTGTTATAAATTTGTTCTTCCTGTTTAAAGAATCAATCGCCTTTATCATGTCCCTCTTCCAGAACTTCATTCGTCCCTTCCGTGAGCACCACATCGACCCTACGTCAATCACGCGCCACGACTTCATAGAAACCAACGGGGACAACTTCATGCTCACGCTCCCAGGTCTGATGTCCATGACCTGGAACTTCTGCACCAAGACCAACGAGCAGATTCAGGCCAATTACTATTGGTTTTCGTACCTCTATCTCTTGGCGATTTTTGTGTCTTTAACAAATCAGGTGAGAGATTGCAAAGTGTGTGTGTGTGTGTGTGTGTGTGTGTGTGTGTGTGTGTGTGTGTGTGTGTGTGTGTGTGTGTGTGTGAATTGGAAATGGAATTATAATATACTCACAAGGTGATGATTTATTTTTTTCCACAGCCAGACATTTTTTATTTTCTACAGGATGGTTTATCATAGCTATTATAAAAGCAGCTTTTTCATCAGAGCTGATTTTTTTACATTGGAAAACTTGAGTCTCTTATTGATCAGTCACCTTTGGTATTTGGTATTATTTTAAGATAGGCATCATTGTCTGTGAATGGGTGTGAAAAAGCAATTCTTTTTTTTTACTGATCATGTGAATTTGTGGTTTACAGAAACATTTCGAATAGATATATTTAACCCTTTGGTCGAAATTATGGGCATTAGGCTTACATGAACGGCCACTCTGGCAGGTGTGTGGCTTTTAGGCCAGGCGTATATTAACACTCATGTGCAGTGGCAAGACACCTTTGCAATGTTTTTTTCTCTTTTTCTACACAAGGGTTTCTTGCTTGTTTGCCATTTTCCAATGTCTAAATTCATCATTTGATTTGCTTTATCCAGATGGTAATAGACTGTTTTCCATGTACAGACTCCATATCACTTCTCTAGGCAGTCCATAACTCAGTGTAAGAATAATAACAATAAGTAACACTTTCTTATTTGTGTCTTTTTTTTCCCATAGCATTCAACCTATGCTGCCAATCATGGTGAGCAAGAATAACTTCTTCCCACGAGCCAGTGCTCTTCTAGTCATGGCACATGGATGGTACATTCCCCATTTGTTTATCAATGGAAATCATGTAAAAGCCACTTCCTAAATGCCCACTGAGTCTAATCACCCTCCAAGAGCTATGTCATCACCCTAGTCATCAGCCAAAATTTTCTCCCTGGCTCACTGAGGACTTTCCCCGTGATGACATTTTTGTGTCACCCTCTCCTTAACCCCTTCAATCCGGATGATATGTCCATCTTGTCGTGAAATAATCTGGCTAAAGGGGCAGGTGACGTGAACAAGCCATCACGGGAAAATCTTGCTGCAGGCTGGGGAGATCACTACGAGTGCACAAAACTCTCTTGATTAGACTCATTTGGCAATTTTGCATTATTCCCTTTAATAAAGAGGTGTGGAATGTAATGTCAGAGAGCTATGAATGGAAGAGCACAGGCTCCATGGAGAACACCATTTCCAGATTCCCACTCACGTAAGCCTAATGCCCAGATATTTGGTCATGTGATTGCCGTGACACAACCAGATCTAAGGGGTTAAGCCAAAAATTTTCATGGCGCGATGGCATGCCATCCAGATCATAGGGGTTAATAATGCAACAGAAAATATGTTTGATATGGTAACTTAAAGAATAGAATTTGTTATATTACATATTGCCTTGCTTGCATACAAATTTTGCATTTGCATTGTATTTTAATTCATAATTAATTACTAAATGAATATTGGTTGTGAAGGATACCAACCACATGAGGTCAGCCTACTCCAAGTTATGCACTCAAGCAGTTGTTCGCTTATTTGGTTGTGGGGGTACCCGTTCAGGGACTAAAGTCCTTCAAAAGTGGGGTTAAAGCTTTGTTTTAGCCTCAGTTCCAGGGATATTGATTTTGCCATAGCCAAATGTGCACAAACCTGGGTGAATATGTGTTCCTGTGCTTCTAATTTTTCACTGGAGCAGGCAAATGTACACCCAGACACAGATCTCAGTCTATAGCAGAAAAAATCAGCTGCAGATTAGTTATGGGACTATGTCATCCCCTTTGAGGCCATACAGTATTTCTCTCAAATATGCATATCAAGGAATCCCTTTATTATTGTTATTGATATTATTGTGTTTATTACTTCTGTTACCATTATTATTATTTTTTTATCATCATTATCATTATTACTATCATTATTATTATTATTATTGTTATTAAGTATTACTAAGAAGCTCTGTTCATTATTACTCTTGGTTACTAGCTTACAATAGTGCTTTAAGAGGATTTAGTTCCACAGCGGGTTCGATGAACCAACCAGAGGAGCTTATTTTAAAATGCAAACACATAATATTCCTTTTTGAAATGATCTGTAGGCTGGATTTTGACAAAAGAACAGACATGGCTTATGTTTTTTAATAGAATTTGATCCTTTTATTTGTGATGGATTGCTATTCATCTGTTTACACAAAAAAATCTGTTCTTTAATGGTATCATTCAGAGTTAGTAATACATGGATCTCATCAATATGTTGAGTCTTTACATTAGCAAGTAGAAATGGTATTATTTTGTGTTAGAATGCAGTAGAGATGTTTATTGGAAACAATGACCTTATTTCTGACCTTGCCAAAGGTATTGTAATAAAATAAAACATTTCCATGCCTAGTTATCAAAGATACGTTTGTTTATGGCTTCTTATTAGACAACTGCACCACATCAGTGCTTTTTTACTGAACAGGACCGCTCACTCTGATAGAGATTGGGTCTTGTCTTTGTAGATCACTATTTATCTTTTAAAATTTCACTCACCAATGGAAATTTTGAAGGATATTAGCATTCTATGCAAATAGATTAAAGTGCCTTAATGCTTCCACAGATCCACAAATGGTCACACACATACTTTGGCCTCCCACGCTGGGTCACCATATTGCAGGTATGTCCATCGATCATTGTTCTGTTTGTATTATCATACTTGTGTTGTTATTAGTGTATATTTGCAGAGAACTTTTATAAATTATGAACAGAAGTTGATTGTGAGAAGTAGAAAGTTCCACAGTGCAGAGTAACTGATGTTTTGATAATCCAGAGTCAAATGTAAAATCAAATTTAAATTACAGTCCTTTTTAACTTTTCCACATATGCTAATATATGTAGGTAAAATATTTATAAAATATTTTGGTAAATTATTAGCAAAATTTATTTTATATATTTCTTCTTCTCCTTTTTTTTAAGGGAGATGAATGTAGAGCTCTTGAAATTAGTTAATGCTGTGTAGATTTTAATTTATTTAAATTGTCTTGGTTTGTGAAGATGTCACTGGTGATAGGATATTTGTACATTGATTATTGCATAGAAGAGATATCAGGATGTGAACCTATGTAACACCCATTTCTATCAGTTGATTAAGAATTGACTGACTGATTTTAAAGCAAATTTATTCCATCAGAAAAAAATATTAATGTTTGCTGATGGGTAAGTAGTTTTGCTTTGTTTGATGCATGTCGTTTTCATAATTTGCCTTGATATCACTAAATGAACTCAGGCAGTGGTACTGGTATCTGAATTTGATTTATCATATACAGAAAATCTTATAAAATTTGGTATAGATTTGGTCTAAACATGTAGAGAAGGTGTGTTGTAGGGAAGTTATGAATTAAAAGAAGAATAGGAATGGGTGCATAGCAAAAGCGTGCATTAATTGGCGTGTACACAAGCACACACACACACACACACACACACACACACACACACACACACACACACACACACACACACACACACACACACACACACACACACACACACATACATATATACATATATATTGAAACTGTAAAGTTAGAAGAATTCTCAGACCATGAATATGGTTAGTTAACCCAATGCCGACGGGCATGACGTGTACGGACGTGCTATGCCCACTGGGAGTACTTGTTTGATTGTTTTTACACATAGATGGCTACACTTTCCTAAGTCACCAATGAGCCAGTTACGAGTACTGCCTGTCTCACCCGTTTACCCTTTTCTTTGATTTACAAAATATTTTATGTTATCTTATTTTGCTGTTACTAATGTTAAAAAACATTATAATCATTATAAAGTTTATAATGAGAATAACACCATTGATATTCATAGCACTAGTAAAAAATACGTTTTTCCCGCCATTTCAAATCAGGTAAGGTCACAAGGCCTACTAATTGACTCCTTTGTGGCTAAGCACTAGCAGAGTCATCTATGAGCAGACTTTCCTACAAAAATATAGAAAATAGGCACAGCATTTTCCCCATTTTTTGTTCATTTTCCCCGGCAGCATTGGGTTAAATAGATAGATGGATATAACTACTTTTTTGTAAGGTTGATATTCATTACACTTTCTCGATATTTATTTCATATCAGTCATGGTTACTCATAAGAAAAGATAAAATAAACCCATGACTGATTAGTTTGCCGTTCCTTCAGCTGTGTTTCATGGCTAAAGTGCATTAAGACAACAAAATCTCTTGCAGGACCTGCACATCATCCTGCCAAAGAGGCATCATCGTATCCACCATGTCGCACCACATGAGACTTACTTCTGCATAACGACCGGATGGCTCAACTACCCCTTAGAGAAGCTCAAGTTCTGGATCTCGTTAGAGTACTTGATTGAGAAGGTCACCGGCTGCAAACCCCGAGCCGACGACTTCAAATGGGCACAGAAGAGAGAGTGAAGTCAGAGAGGAGGAAGGGAGGCGGAGGCGGCTGGGAGAAAGAGAGAAATTGGTGGTTTAGATTTTCATTCGAAAAGAGTGTCGAACGATGGAACATGGCACAAATATAGAGAATAAATGTATAGGAAAGAGAGATATATTTATGTATAGAGAGAGAAATGGAAAAAGAAAGGGATGTAGCACAAAATAGAATAAGAGAAAGCAAGTCTTTTAATGGAAAAAGGATTCTACAAGTGATGCCTGGATAGTACTGAAAATCATTTTATAGCTTATATACGAAGTTGGCAAAAGAGGAGAAAGGGAGAAAGATGGAGAAAAGCTGAAAAAAAAGGAAAAGAAAACAGCTAAAATGATATTTAAAAAAAAGGAAATGTCATCCTATCATATAAATATTAATGAATTAAGCCAAAGCTTCTCAGTGAACAAAAAAAAAATTGAAAATAATGAATTCAAACTTTTGTAAGAGATTAGATATTTTACTACTTTAGGCACCGTCAGAATGTAGAATATATTAAGATAAGGGTTTTTTACTTTTTGTAGGTGTGAAAGGATTTTGCCGTTTAACAGAAAAATTACTAAGAAAACGTGCAAGATGTGTATCACTGTTCAAGCAAGGCTCACTTGAAGAAAAAGGTGGTTGATTCGAGATAAGAAAAAACACGGACATGAGAAACAGAAAGAGAACAAAGCACGTTATCATCTATGATGTCCATACATAGTATATAATTGTGATAGTCCGCGAATCAAGTCTTGAGTGAAATTGTAGAAGGAGTTGTTGGGATATTTTCTTTTTCCTTTTTTTTTTTCTAATTGCTATCATTATTATTGTCTTAGCTTCTTGATATCACTGTGTATACTATGATTTGCTTTTCTTCAATGAAATCTAGCAAACAGTGGAAGTAGAATAAGAGAAGAAATGAGTATCTGTCTGTTGTGTGTTGAAAACAGATTACAAATCGTATTGATATTTTTTTAGAAATCTGTTTGTATTTTTATTTCAATAACGTGTCTCTCAAAATGAACTGTGCAGAATGTTTGCTGATAATTCGCCTTGAAATAACATCACTAATCCAGACATTTGGAAGCATAGATCTTTAGCTATTAATTAACAAAGTAACAGTTTGAGTTTATATATACAATATATATATATATATATATATAAAATTTTGCTTTATTGTTTATAGGGATTGGTGCATGCGGACCATTGCTTTAACAAGATTCATAAATATAAAGAAAAGGAAATAGTGACAGTTTTTTCTCAGGATGGATTTAGGTTACCAAATTATTTTTCAATTCCCCTCATTTTCGTAATTTCATGGATGGCAGTGCAGACCGTTAGAATTAAGTTTCGTATCAAAATTATAGTTGCAACAGGTGGTAGTCTACAATATTACGTGAGGTACATTCCTCTGCCTCACTGTGCATCTAGGTATAGAGATATCTCATATATAGACATCACAAAATGGTGATTTTGGTAATGGTTAACCTAAGCACACTAAACCTTCAGAAATTTTTTTTGCGATTACAAGCAATTAAAATCAAAGAGCTGTTCTGAAATGATACTATTAACCAAAATGTGGTTATGAAAGGCAGCAGTAAAACTTAATAGTAGTGTTTCTTTTGTATAATGAAACCCAGTGATTGTCATTATTTGTAAAGATTTTTTTAAATGTTGATATTGAATACACTCCATTCATCATTGGAAGCATGTTAACTGCAGCTGGTGAGATGTTAGAATATTGTTTTATATGTATGTGTTTTTCTATGGGTGTATCATTCTTTTTGTATTTTAAAATAGATACTTATTTAAACACATGTACAAAAATGTATACTGTAGTAAGCTCATATGCACAGTTATGTATCTTGATGTGTACATAGTGTGCACGTGTGTTTACTAATAAGCTAATACATAAATAACCACACAAAAAAAAATCAAAGAGATTTTAAAATTGACTATGTATTCATCCAGTCTTACAGAATTGATCAATTATATCTTTATATACAGGGTTTTTATTTTACCTTTTTTCCATAGATAGGTTACATGTCCAAAATTTTCAGTTATATAGGCTTTGCATTGACACTTGTTATTTATATATCTTTTTGACCTTATGGTTGTATACTGATTTGTGTTCCATCAGAGACACATTATTTTTACTGTAGATTAAGTTCTGAAATTGGGTGACCATTTGGCAGATTTTGATTCCCATTCAGTAATGAATAGGATATTTAGTCATTGTACTTGTTATAATGTGTTATTATAATTTGGGAATTCTATGGATTTTCACATTTTGACTGCAAAAATGGATGCAAGTTTTCTTTTATGTCTGTCAGTACTGCAATATGATGCATATAATCAGGATACAAATTATGATGAATTATGATAACTATTGGAAGTGATATAGGTGACCGTGTGTGAAATTTTCTCGACTGGTTTACTGTTAGAAATAATAGGTCAGTGGTAATGGAAGTTTGATTCTCAAATGCCTTGGAATAAGTCAGCAACAGATATGATTCTAGATTTCACACAGCTGATTTTCATGTCTTCACAGTGTGTCAAATGAGTGTGAAAATTGTCAGTAGTTTCTTTTTTTAAAATTATATATGATTTTTTTCCCCCCAGTTTAAGAATATATGATAAATAGGTATATTTTTTATAAAGTAGAATTATTGAAACATGACTAGTATTTGGTACCACTTGACATCATGTTAGCTGGAAAAAGTTGTTTACATTCAAAGGAAAATTGTACTTACTATATGTAAAAGCTATCTTCATCATTCAGAAAAGAAAGATTATTGGTTTATCTAGTAAAAGTTGTCTTTGCACAATTCAAAAGCTCAAAACTGTTTTGATACAGAATATTGTATACTTTATCTTAAGGTCATAACAGTACACCAAAGGAGTTATTGGCAAGAAAATGCTAATGTAAGATTTTGAACTTCAGAGCCAACTAAAAGATCTTTTGGTATCTCATTATCATTGAACTCATCTTCTTTAATCTTTCTCATTTCTTTCCTTTTTTTGCTTGCGTATTCTACTTAACCGGAACTACTCTTACATCTTGGTATTTGGGTAAAAACACTGGAAAATGTAGTTTTCCTCACATGATCCCAGAACGTTGTCATTAACCCAATGGCGACGGGTCACGGCTATCGCCGTCATAACAATACGCACGATGTGAGGCGTGCGGCTGTCCGCAGCGGCGCCGCGCCAAAACGCCCCGAGGCAATGATTCGGCTTGATGTACCGATATCACGCGCTCAGAGTCGGCGCGCTGCCGCCGTTCGCCAGAGCGTAGAGTTTTTTTTAATTTGCTATACTCAGCGCCATTGGGTTAACCAATAATGGCAAATAATCATGCATAAATTAATCATTGAATGCTGTCCCCATACTTTTAAAAGACTGCTCTCTAAGGAATCTAAAGTGTGTGTAGCAAAGCTTAATTATCTTAGCTGTTGATACTCATGGGCTGGGGATAGTTCTTGGTCTTTGTTTTGGCTCTACAGGCTCCTAGGGATCTATGTTTTTCTTCTGAGGAAAGTAACTATGGGATTCCTGATCAAGGCTCTGTCCACATGATCAGACACTTCTCACTGAGCATATACCCATTGCTTCTTCAGCGATATCAGATTGAGTAGTGGCCATTACCAGGCAAAGTCTATTGGGCATATTTGCCTTCTTGGCCATAGTGAGCATGGTTTCAACTGCGGCATTTCAGTGGTATGGTGGTTTTCTTGTGGTTTTGCCTCTTCATGATGTCATTTCCACAGCTGCTCACGGAACATGTAGATGGTGTAATGCTGTCAGAAGACAGGTGTTCTGTATGCAACAATTTGGGTATTGTGTTTTGTGTATTGTGTCATTAGTTTGATTAGTTAAAGTTGTGAAGAGCTGGTATGGCAATAGCATTGATGAATCATTAGTAGGTTGACCATTTTGAATAGCACTTGTTTATTCTGTTAAGGAATTTTCCTTTCTTTCTCTACTGTCTGGATTTTGATTAAAAGAGCATATTGTGTAACATTCTCTACAGGTCTAACTTGAGATAAGAATACAACCTCAGACAGACAAGTAGTATTTACACTTTTCATGGAATATAATAAAAAAAGGAAGAGAGACTTCTTGCATCTAAATAGCAAGATTTTGGGATGTGCTGTTTTGTCAAATTGAGGATTTCTTTTTGAAACACACCCTTATTCCTTCCTCAGCCCACTGATGTGCTGCCCTCCTGCCTCTCATGTACTTGAGGTGCTGTGTTTATTGAATTCTTATCGAACATTTGCATAATAATTCTTGTATGGCTCAAATTTCGGCATGGTCTTCTCAACATGCCAAGGCTTCTTCATCATCATCATCTTCACTTTGAAGCAATATCATCATATCTATTTTAAGCACATTTGTAATTTTTGAAATGCTTTGCAAAGATGCTTGGATATTTTTTATTTTGTAAATACCAAATTCATATATATATAATAGATATATATATAGTAAATTTCATATGTGCAGAAAAAAAAAAAATAAAAAAGCTTGATACTGAGATGGCATATTTTAGCTAGAGTAATGCTAATACTGTGATAGTTTATCAGTAGGTGAACTAAATAAGAAAGGGCAATGTTCACATCTCGAATTCCCAGACATGGAAGGAAGAAGTGTCTTTTATCTTTATTTCTCCATGTTCTGGCATACATCCAACCTCAGAGTAAGGTGTGTGGAGAGACCCTGCCCTGTTCTCTTGCGTAGGCTGTTGCGGCAGGGATTATAGTGTGGTGAAGTAAGTGCTGCCGCGAGACCTCACGCGCTCTTTCTCTGTACCTCTTCCTCCTCCTCCTCTTTTTCCTCTTCTATTTCCTTCTCTTTCCTCCTCCTCCTCTTCCTCTTCCTCCTCCCTCCTATTCCCTTTTGCTCTTCCTCTTCCCTCCTCTTCCCCCTCCTCTTCCCCCTCCTCTTCCCCCTCCTCTTCCCCCTCCTCTTCCCCCTCCTCTTCCCCCTCCTCTTCCCTTCTC
>NC_061824.1:37694218-37699218 GCF_019202785.1 Penaeus chinensis
TCGTTATTCCCCTCCCCCCGAAAATAAGTGTAGTGCAAGTAGGAGAAGCAGCGCCTGGCGAGGTGGTCAATACGGTAGTGTGCTAAATCTCACAGACCTCGAGCCCTTGGGTCTGGGCCATATGGCATGCGTGTGAGTTTGCCTTGCGCGCGCCTGGCCGTGACGTCATGCGCTGGCGGTGTACGATGTTTCGCGTTTTGGGAGGTGGTGTGGGAGAGAGAGAGGAAGAAAGGAAGGAGGAGAGAGGGAGAGGAAGAAAGGAAGGGAGGAAGGAGAGAGGGAGAGGAAGAAAGGAAGGAGAGAGGGAAAGGAGGTGGAGGGGGGCGGAGGGGAAGAAGAGGGAGAAGGAGAGATAAAGAGAGATGGAGAGGTGTGAAGAGGGAGAGGGAGAGAGAGAGGAATAGAGGTAGAGTGTGTGTGTAAATATATATATATATGTATATATATATGTAGGCATATACATATATATACATATATATATGTATATATATACACACATATATATATACACATACATATGTCTATATGTATATACGTATATATATATATATATATATATATATATATATATGTATATACATATATACATATATACATATATATATATACATACATATATATATATATACACATATATGTCTATAAGTATATACGTATATATATATATATATATATATATATATATATATATATATGTATGTATGTATGTATGTGTGTGTGTGTGTGTGTATGTATGTATGTATGTATGTATGTGTGTGTGTGTGTGTGTGTGTGTATGTATGTATGTATGTATGTATATCTATCTATCTATCTATCTATCTATCTATCTATCTATCTATCTATCTAGAGAGAGAGAGAGAGAGAGAGAGAGAGAGAGAGAGAGAGAGAGAGAGAGAGAGAGAGAGTTGACTAGGACTTTTTTTTAGCTTTTTAAATGAGTATTAGGGTAATGTGGTTGAATTTGTGTTACTCTCCCCCCCCCCCCCTCTCTCTCTCTCTCTCTCTCTCTCTCTCTCTCTCTCTCTCTCTCTCTCTCTCTCTCTCTCTCTCTCTCTCTCTCTCTCTCTCTTGAATGAGGTGAATGGGTTAGTGGGCGGTGCTTGAGTAATGTCTTAAGGACTTTTATATTTTATTTTTTGTTTCTAATATTTCTGTTGATTAGCGGAAGGAAGGCGTCTTGAGAATGCCTTAATGAAACTATTTACTAATTAGATCTTTTCGAACATTTCCTTTGGCGTTTGAGATTTGACTGAAGGTAAAATATTTCCTTCTTATTGTTGATGTTGAATATGGAGAGAATAAATAAATATATACAGTAGATAATGAGTTGGTTAGAGTTTATGTTACAATCTTCGTAGATTTTTATATTAATTATGTTTAGGTGTAAATATGTTTATTGTGTATCTCTGAGATCAGTGTATGTCTAACTGTAGAATGAATGTTATTTATTTCGGGTAAATTTGCACTGAACATTTACTTAAAAAACGAATGTATATGTAATTTGGGATTTGAATGAGTTAAAGAGCCAAGAATTTATTTCATTTTACGTCTGTTACCATGAAGTTTAATTATAAAACCACATATATGTACATTTGCACAATACTCCCCTGAAAACGTTTATTTTTTTATCTTTCAGACACTGTTATTGCTTTAGCGACTCTGAACTCATATAAAACAAAAAAGAGAGAAATTTCCTATAGCCTAATTCCACTAACCATTAATGTTTGGAGTTCGTGATATATTCAAAGCGTCGTTTTATCTAATCTGTGACCTATTACGACGAAGAAAATGAAGATGCTATCAGATTAATTTTCAAAACAAATCCAATATATGACACCGCTGGCAACACCAGAGCGCGCCTGTGATTGGCTGGCAAGTTATGACGTCAGAGGACATTGACGTGGTCTCCATTGTTCAGCGTTCATGAACTGAGTCTCTTCTAGGTTCTCTTGGTGGAAGGAGATGCGCGGCGGTGTGTTGTGTTTATGAATTTGATAATAGCAAAAAGAATCACAAATGAAGCCAGGTGGATAATTTTACAATATCTTAGGAAGTGGTATTTACACGGCCCGAGTGTGCAGCCCGGAGGCGAAGTTAGTGCTTTGGAAATATTAGTGTTTTTAGTGTAGTGTTTGGAGTGGTGGTTGTGAGCATGGCCCTCAGCTGTGGGAAGGAGGTGGCGGCGTCGTCGCTATGATATGTGCGGCCACAGATAGGGAGGCGGCCTGCAGGAGTGTTGGAGGTCCCGGAGGTGGAGTGGGAGGGTTGCTGGGCGCTGGCGGAGTGTTCACGGCGATGCCCCTCTCCCGCACCCGATCCTTGCTGGCCAACATCAACGGTGCGGGTTCCCCTGGCGACACCACCAACACCACCCTTTCGAACACCAGCAGCAACGCCACCACAGGCACCAGCGCCTACCTTGAGGGCGGGAGCACCACCCACTTGCCGCCCCTAAAGCCCCTCACCATGAAGACCACGGGCGCCCAGTCCATCACGCAGCTCTACGAGTTCGACGACACCAACTCGAACTCGGAGCAGAACGGACAGCCGAATTCTGTGTCAAGTCAAGTGAACACCGACTCGTCCAGCCTGCCCGTGGTGCGGCCGCCCTCGGCTGACTCGAGTAGCCTCAAGAACGGCTCAACCAGACAACCAAAGACATATGTAGCTACCCCTGAACAAGTCATGAAATATTATATGAACAAACTTACTCCTTACGAACATAAAGAAATCTTTAACTATCCACAAATCTACTTCATAGGCGCCAATGCGAAGAAGCGGCCAGGTATCATAGGGTCTGGGAACCAGGCAATCTCCTCGAATTATGGGTACGACGACCACCAGGGGTCGTATGCCCACATTCCTCACGACCACATCCAGTACAGGTACGAGGTGCTCAAAGTCATAGGCAAGGGGAGCTTCGGGCAGGTGGTGAAGGCCTACGACCACAAGAGTCACTTGCACGTGGCCCTCAAGATCGTCAGGAATGAGAAGAGGTTCCACAGGCAGGCGCAGGAGGAGATCCGCATCCTCGAACACCTCAGGAAACAGGACAAAGACAATACTATGAACATCATCCATATGTTCGACCACTTCACCTTCCGCTCTCATACGTGTATTACATTTGAGCTCCTCTCTATAAACCTCTATGAGCTTATAAAGAAAAACAAATTTATGGGCTTCAGCCTCCAGCTGGTTCGCAAATTTGCTCACAGCCTCCTCTTGTGTTTGGACGCCCTGTATAAAAACAAAATCATCCATTGTGATATGAAGCCGGAGAACGTACTGCTGAAACAACAAGGACGCAGTGGCATTAAGGTAAGATTTCGCACCCGCTGTTTTATAGCATGAGAGGTTATTTAATGGACGGAAAAATCCAACTGCAAATCGATAAGGCTTGTCGGGCTGTTGGAAGGTGGGGGGTGTGGGGGTAGAAAATAAACAATACATGAATTAATTTCCTTCCTGTGCAGTGGGACGAGTGCCATGAAATGTGGATGGGCACTGTTATGATTTATGGGTGGATAGATAGAGCTCTAAATGCCGTGTGGATTGATGAATGCTTTTAGTCGTGCGGAGTAAATGCGTGATTCGTTTGTACTGACCCCAATGCCTTTTCTATTTTTATTTATATATTCATTTCCATTCCGTCCGTCTAACGTTCAGAAATGACCTAGCGACCCGGTAGATTTCCTTCAAGCAGATATACTCGAATCTCAACCGAGTGGACCCTACACGTTTTCCCAACCACATGTTTACACCCGAGAGTCGCTGATAACAGGGGTTTGAAAAGTTTGCACACACCGAGGAACGTTTAATGCAACGATTCGCCGAGGATAAGTCTACACGTTTAGGAAAGAGACAACATAGAGATACAGTTTACCATTACATTCTTGCCTGCAAGTGTTCATGCATCATGATTTTTTTTCTTCAAGTACACCAAAGGAAAATGAATGGGATATTGAGGGAATGCATAAGTATCAATACGTTATTGCTTAAAATTGTTCATTCATCCACTACTATGCTGCTTTCTCTATTGTATAATAGAGTAACGGGATATTTAATGTCCTTTATGTAATACTTCTGATGTAAGGATGATACTGGAGTTATTGTATGATAAAGCGAAAAAGCCGTATCTGTTTCATTTAACTACATTTAACACTTATAGTTCCACAGACTATTTTGTGGATTTTTCCGCAGCTGAATGTGTGAAGAGAATCGGGTCATAAATTTGAAATGTAAACAATGATCCGACTTGTTGATTTATTGCTTCATCACACACACACACACACACACACACACACACACACACACACACACACACACACACACACACACACACACACACACACACACACTCACAGTACATGAAATAACAGTGAAGGAAATGTAGTGTATTTTTATCACTATATATCTATTGAGGTAGTTTTCCACTGTTCAGAATAGTCATGTACTACCATTGTTTTTATTAAAAGAAACTAAAATAGATTACTTACCTTTTGGACTTTGTATTTGATCACGTGATTGATTTATTGATTTTAAAACATTATGCATTCAGAAGTCAAGATGTTGATTTCATCCTTCTCAACAGTGAAAGCTTCAGAGTTCAATCACTTTGCTCAGCGGAATAGTGTTCAAGGAGAAAGCACATCATGGCCGTTCTTTATCACTGAACATTACCACGAGGTTCATGTTGTTGTTCAAACCCCGTGTTTAACTTACTGGTAACGAATAGATGTTGGCTGTGAATGAATGCTTGACTCCATCTTCATTTCGGGTGTTCGCGAATGATTGTATAGAATTAGGGTTGTTAATTTTAGGATTCTCTCTCTCTCTCTCTCTCTCTCTCTCTCTCTCTCTCTCTCTCTCTCTCTCTCTCTCTCTCTCTCTCTCTCTCTCTCTCTCTCTCCCTCTCTCTCTCTCTCTCTCTCTCTCTCTCGATATAATGAAAGGAAATCCAGTCCACTCATGTTGCTCTTACCGTCATATACACGCTATCC
>NC_061824.1:37709218-37714218 GCF_019202785.1 Penaeus chinensis
AGAGAGAGAGAGAGAGAGAGAGAGAGAGAGAGAGAGAGAGAGAGAGAGAGAGAGAGAGAGAGAGAGAGAGAGAGAGCTTAGACAGAGAAACTTCGCCAAAGGATTATAGGATTTTCGTGATCGTTGTGCAGGCGAGAGCGAGCTTCGGCATATTAATTGTAGGTCGGATTATATTCCTCTCTCCGAAATGTTTAGGTTAAAACAATTTCACTTTTTGGACATACGCGAATGTTTCTTTTTTTTATCATATTTCTGTTTTGATAATTGGAAAGATTGGTTTTGTCTTGTTGAGTATATCTATATCACTATAATTTAATAAAGAATTTACGGAGATGATTATACTCTAACTGAAAGCTAAATTTGACAACAAATATATACATATTAACGGCAGTTTTCAAAATTAAATGAATAAAACATGCAAAACATAAACGCAAAAAATAAGCAACAGCAAGGAATGTTGAATACACAAACACACACAAACTCTTTAAAAAAAAAAAATAAACCTTATTTGAAATCCAGGGCTTCGATTATGTAAATGACTCTTATTCCGACAACAACACAACCGTTATTCGGACAAAATACCGAAATGATTTTAGAACCAATTCGAAGTCGGTCATTGTTGCTAGGTTATGCAAGCAATTTATGGAGAAGAAATAGAAAAAGATTTGTTCATCCATGATTGTTAAATGTAATATATATATCTTATATGAGTTTACGATGCTATTTATTGTATTTTTATTTCAATATTATTATTTTATTTGTTTTGGATCATATTTGTTAAACCAGTCACTGTATTCCTTATCTGGCTATTTCAAATACTACTGCCAGCCTGCTTCTATTATATTAGTATTACATTATTATGGTAACGATCATGATTATTATCATCGATGTTACTATTATGATTATTTTATTACTATCATCATCATTGTCGTCGTCGTCGTCACGATCATCATCATCATCATCATCATCATCATCATCATCATCATCATCATCATCATCATCATCATCATCATCATCATCATCATAATCATAATCATCATCATCATCATCATCATCATCATCATCATCATCATCATCATCATCATCATCATCATCATCATCATCATCATCATCATCATCATCACCATCATCATCATCATCATTATCACCATCATCATCACTGTCGTCGTCATCGGCGTCACCACCACCACCACCACCATCATCATCATTTACACTATCCACCCGGATGTTCATCACAGCGAAGGGAAGATGTACTGCTATCGAGAGGTCATGACCAGACAGAGCGATGGAAAGAGAGAGGTCATTAGTGAAATGTCAATGGAAGGGTTTAACCTGACTTGAAGACGCTATACTCCTTATGGTGTTCGAGAAGTTATTAAGAGCTGGAGGCTGTATCTATCTATATCTGACTATCTATATCTAGCTATATCTATCTATCTCTATATTTGGCTATCTATCTGTATGTATATCAGACTATATCTCTATATATACTTTTTTTTAATACTCAGTTATATTTTTAATTATATTTTTTTATTCAAAACCATTTATTGTTGATGCCAAGATCTGGAGTTTTTTTTCGTATATTGTATTTAGTAGGACGATAAATATTACGATGTTATAATGTGATACGATTTATTGCGTTGTGACTTTATACAATAGGATTTGTTAGAGCCATCAGTATGTTGTCATTTGAATAAACCTGCTAATATTTGTTCCGTATCTATCTATCTCTTTTTTATTATTTTTCTTCCCATTTTCTGATATCAGGGGAAGAGTGCAAATAAAGCGAAGATAGTTAATACACAGAAGAAAATAAATAAGAAAGGCCAGACTCTATACAAAACGTAACGTGTAGGAACGTGCTCCTACAGGTAAAGAGTTGACCGCCGACACAGGACCCGAAATTAGCACTGGGACCATGTTATAATCTCCAGTACGGTGGACGTGTTAATACCTGCATATGACTGCATCTATTTTGGAGGCGTTTCGAATGTTATTAATCCAGAGGAATGGGGAATAGGTGAAGCAAAAGTGGAGAGAGACTGTTAGATTAAGGTATAGATAGATAGATAAATAGAGAGAGGGCGAGCCAGACAGACAGAAAGAGAGACAGAGACAAACATGCAGACTGAGAAACAGTGAGAGAGAGAGAGAGAGAGAGAGAGAGAGAGAGAGAGAGAGAGAGAGAGAGAGAGAGAGAGAGAGAGAGAGAGAGAGAGAGAGAGAGAGAGAAGATAGAAAGAGCCAGACAGACAAACACAGAGGGAGAGAGAGGAGAGAAAGAGAGAACCTGCGCGAGCAAGAAGTGTAGTGAGGGCTGCCGCTGTGTTGTGGGTCAGGTTCAGCGCGAGGGAGAAGCTAGCGTCTCAACTCCCCTGGGGCTATTCTCGGGTACCGGGCGATCCGCGTGTGTCTCTAGGGGGTAGGGGAGTGTGGGGGTGTCTGAGAAGGGAGTGGGGGGTGGGGTAGGGAGGAGGAGGAGGGGTGGAAGGAGAGGGGTAGGGGAGTGTGAGGGTGTCTGAGAAGGGGGTAGGGAGGGGTAGAAGGAGAGGGATACGGGAGTGTAGGGTGTCTGAGAAGGGGATGGGGAAGGGGGAGTGGGAGGAGGGGTGGATGGAGAGGGGGGGGAGAGAGAAGGAGGAAGTGGGGGTGGAGGAAGGGAGATGGGGGAGGTAAGAGAGAAGGAGGGATGAGAGGTAGAGAAGGTGTGACGAAGAAGAAATGGGATGAGGAGGGTAAGTGAGAGAGAAGAGAGAAAGAGAGAGAGAACAATGAAGGCGAGAGGGAAGGGAGAAGGGGAGGGAAGGAGGCGAGAAGAGTAGGGCAGAGAGCTCACTATAGAGGGCGTAGGAAATAAGTGTAAAGAAGAGTGTGAAGTAGAACCACGATGGAATTAAAAATGAGATGCAGTTTCGGGTCACAATGATCATGGCATTTGTGTGCTTACGGGCTGTGTATATATCTTGAAAAGGAGACTTGGAATCGTGTCTCTGGCTTGTGGTTTTAACGTCTTCGCCAACTTGTTACCAAAAAGTTTTATTTTCCCCGTCCAACTTTCAGCCTTTGCTCTCAGATTTGCATACGGTTAAAAAAGATCTTGATGAAGAGAATGGTGGACAATGATCTTCATTAGCCTCGGTTTATCAGGATTTTGTAAAAGAGAGGTTTATATTTATACTCCCTATTCGATGGTTTCTCTCCCATATGTGTGGCAACACTGCTACCCAACCTCGGAACCATAAGGTGATCGGCCGTGTCGTGTTGCCAGGCCGATGTGAGCCTAACGGTGTCAGTACGTAAGGTCTAGAATGCCCTGCGAGGCTCGTATTGTCAAGGAACACGGCGCTTCCAGGCTCAGGTAAACTTGACCCTCATTAAATTACCTCGTATTTATTCAGTGACCTTACGCTGCGGAATACAAGAATCGAGCTTTTTTTCCCTCTTAGCTGTAATTTATCGTGCACCGCATTCTTACTAAATGGTATTTAAAGTTGCTCTACCGTTCTTTCTTTACCTGAAAATCCTCAACCCCGTGGACGAGAATGGTAGAATTGTGAGTTAGGTGTAGACTCTTCGTCGCGAGTGAACGTTTTCTGCCCAGAACTTTGTCGTGGATTCCCGTCGGAAGTCTGTAAGTTCATTGTGTTCTGTGCATCCGGCCGGAGAACTTGGCATATGATAGCTTGTCACAAAATATGAAGCTATCGCGCTGGACTGGCTTCAGGCGGCGTTGTAGTCGGGGGGAGATGGGGGGGGGGGGCTTTCAGCTGTTTTGGTGCTGATTTTCATCGTCTGAGGAAAGTCCACGCCCAACGGATTGGGAAACAGACGGAGAGAGAGAGAGAGAGAGAGAGAGAGAGAGAGAGAGAGAGAGAGAGAGAGACAGAGACAGAGACAGAGACAGAGACAGAGACAGAGACAGACAGAGACAGAGACAGAGACAGAGACAGAGACAGAGACAGAGACAGAGACAGAGACAGAGACAGAGACAGAGACAAGTAGACAGACAATCATGCAGACAGACATACAAAAATAATACGAGCCCAACAGAAAGACCGAGAGAGCGCGCGAGTTACGCCGATCGTTATCACTAAATCACCCGAAAGTAAGCCATTAGAATCTCCCGAAGTGCGCTGGCATGGAGGCCGGGGAGACTGGGTCCTGCTCGATCTCCTGCTAAGCTTTACGGCGTCGTGGAGATCCCGAGGTGTCGTCGAGATCCCGAGGTGTCGTTGGAGATGCCTGAGGAAATTCCACCGGAGCTCAGGCCGCGGCGATACGTGTCTCTCGCTGTCTCCCTCTCCCTCTCCCTTCACCTTCTTTCGTCTTCTGTTGGTTCCTCCTCTCTCGTTGGTCTGTTTTTTGTATTTCTCTAAATAAAAAATAAAGATTTTTTTGTATATCTCCTAAAGAAAAGATTTGTTTTTGTATATCTCTTCTAGAAAATAAAATATTTGTTTGTATATCTCTTCAAGAAAAACAAAAGAATTGCATTTATTTTGATCTGCTTCGTTTCTCTCTTAATGTGTCATGTTCTTTACACAGTTGTTGCCGCTTTTGAAAGAGTTATATTTATCCTACTTCCTTCACGTAGCCAGCAAAGTATACCGTGCGTTATGTAAGCCACGAAATCCGATAGCAAGAACTGGGGAACAGAGCAAAGCAGGTGAACGTGTGGCAGCTAAAGAGAGAGAGAGAGAGAGTGCCACAACTCGAGAACGTGTGTAAAGAGACGCACATAACAGTTTTCTTGAGTCGGCTTAAAACAAAAAAACTTTTGTGTTTTGGTATAGTTCGGCATCGGGAGGCTCCTAGGCTGGAGTGTCGTATTTCTGTTGATTAGATTTCACCCGAGAGGTCTGCTATTTCGCCGTCGGTGATGACGAAACTATCCTCCCTTTCTCCTCTTTCTTCTTCTTCTTCTTCTTCTTCTTCTTTTTCTTCTTCTTCTTCTTCTTCTTCTTCTTCTTCTTCTTCTTCTTCTTCTCTCTCTCTTCTTA
>NC_061824.1:37719218-37724218 GCF_019202785.1 Penaeus chinensis
CCATCTCTCCATCTTCGCTCATCTTTTTTTTTTCTTCCAAAATATTCTTTCCCCTTCCCCTCCGTCTTCACTATTTTTATTTCATTTTTTTAAAAGTCTGATTCTCTCCCCTTTCCTTTATTCTCTATTGTTTCACGGGCGTTCCTTCCCCTTCTCAATATCCTCCCTCGAAAATCTGATCCGCACAATATTCTCTCAATACAGTGTGGTTATTGTCGGCTTTTAAAGCTTAGGTTGCAGATTTCGAACCGATTTTAATCCTCTCGCGAAGACTTTTGTGGGTTTCGATCCTCCAGCGAATGCTAAGCCTCCCAGGGTACTTCTTTCTACGCCCGGCAAAGCTTGGGTCTTTTCCCGCCGTCGCGGATGCTCCTCATCTCTCTCTCTCTCTCATCTCGCGTTACCGCAGCCTCTCTATCTCCCCTTCTTCTCCTTTATCTTCTCCCCCCCCTCTTCCTCTTCTTCCTGTCAGTCCTCTGTGCCCCGCCTCCGCCTCCCTCACCCCCCTCATTCTTCCCGTTTGTCAGCTTCCCCTCCCTCCGTTTCCTCTTCCCCTCTTCCCCTCTTCCCCCTCTCTCCCCTCTCCCCCCAGTCCCTCTCCTTCTCTCCCCCTTTCGCCTTTTCCCTTTCCCCTCCACGCATATTTCTCCTACATACCTCTTTCCCCTCACTTTCCCTCGCGCGTACCCCGCCCTCTTCCACATCACTCTTCCCTCTTCGAACCGACAGTGTTTTCCCCCTCTTTCCCCTTCCCCCCCCTTTACCCTTTTTCCACGCTTGGTATACGAACAGACCCGGCTCCCCTCTCTCCCCTCTCCTCCTCTCCCCTCTCTCCCCTCTCTCCCCCTCTCCCTCTCTCCCCTCTCCCCCTGAGTGTTATGTGGGTGTCGAAGATGAAGATCGATTGGGGAGATGATAATGGTGATGTCACGTGATGGTGGTGATGGTGGTGGTGATGATAAAGGCAGTGGTGATAGTGATGATGATGATGATACTGGTGGTGATATCAGTCATGATACTGATAGTTATAAATGTTTTTAATTTGATTATATTTGTGAACTAGTAACCGAAATGCTAAATACCTCTTTCTATCTATTTATCTATCTATCTAATTATCTATCTATCTATCTATCTATATATATATATATATATATATATATATATATATATATATACTCTGTGTACCCTTATCTCTTTCTCTCTTTCTACCTACATATCTACCGATCTAGATAAAATCTCTATCTGTCACTCTGCCTATCTAACTATCATTAAATAAAAGGCAACGTTCCTCTCTTACGTCAAAGTGAAGGTAACTCATTCCCACTGAAAATCCAAGGTTTACAGTAACGCATGCATGACGGTGACCAAGGAGAGATTCAGTGGGACTTGGGTCTCTGTAGGACGTGTGGAGTGGAGGTGGAGGAAGAGTAGAGGAAAAGGAAGAAGAGAATCAGGAGGAAGAAGAGGAAGTTTGTGTCTGTGTCTGTGTGTGTGTGGGGGGGGGGGGAATGGTAATCACTTGACCTACACTTACTTCCTGCTTTTCGTTTTCCTTAAATATATGTATGAATGCAGAAAACGTTTTTGTATATAATGCAGTCTTTGTATATCTTTACTGCAATAATTTCGCACTTTTTGAGCCTGACAGTAAATGGTCTTAATAAACGTTGGCATAAAATGGAATGAGTTAAAAAAGAGAGAGAGAGAGAGAGAGAGAGAGAGAGAGAGAGAGAGAGAGAGAGAGAGAGAGAGAGAGAGAGAGAGAGAGAGAGAGAGAGAGAGAGAGAGAGAGAGAGAGAGAGAGAGAGAGAGAGAGAGAGAGAGAGAGAGAGAGAGACAGAGACAGAGACAGAGACAGAGACAGAGACAGAGACAGAGACAGAGACAGAGACAGAGACAGAGACAGAGACAGAGACAGACAGACAGACAGACAAACAACCACAAAAACAAAACAAAACAAAAAACAAACGAACCTCAAACAACAAACATCCAATAGGAACTTCATTCACCTAGTGTACGAACACGGTTAGAACCCCAAATAAGAACCCCAGAGAACCTCACAAAAGGACCTCAAAGACCCCCCAAATAAGAACCTCAAAAAGAACCCCAAAAGAACCTAACCAAAGAACCTCAAAGACCCCCCCAAACAAGAACCTCGAAGAGAACCTCAAAAGAACCTCACCAAAGAACCCCGGAGAACCTCAAAAGCCTCATGTAGGCCGGGTCACTCTGTTCCAGCAGGCCGCGAGTGTGACGTCGACGCGGCCCTCGGTTCCATGGCCCCCTTGTGGTCGGCGGCGGATCTCGAGGTCGTGGGGGCGTTGTGGTGGGGGAGGAGGGGGCGGGGGCGGGGGAATAGGGGGGGAGGTGGAGGCGTTGTGGTGGGGGCGGGGAAGTAGGGGGGGGGGAGGTGTGGGCGTAATGGTGGGGGGGGGGAGATTGGTGGTGTTACGTAGGGCTAAGGGAGAGAGGGGAAGAGGAAGGAGGAGGAGAAGAGGAAGATTGGAAAGCAGGAAGGAAGGGCAACAGGAAGAGGAAAGAGAAGGGAGGGAAAGAATTTGATGAGAAGAGAAGAGGAGAGAAGAGAGAAAGGAAGAAAGAAAGAAAAGAGGGAAGGAAATTGGGAGAAGAAAGGACATAATGGGGTAGGAAAATTAGAATGACAGTGGAAAGAAAGAATAAGAGATTGGGGAAGAGGGAAGGAAGGTAGGAAGGAGGGAAAGGCAGGAGGAAGGAAGAAAGGGAAGGAAAGAAGAGAAGGAAGGGAGGGAGGGAAGGGAGGAAGGAAATGAAAGGAGGGAAGGAAGGAAGGAAGGAAGGAAGGAAGGAAGGAAGGAAGGAAGGAAGGAAGGAAGGAAGGAAGGAAGGAAGGAAGGAAGGAAGGAAGGGAGGGAGGGAAGGGAGGAAGGAAAGGAAAGGAGGGAAGGAGGGAAGGAAGGAAGGAAGAGAGGTAAAGAAGAGGAGGAAGGGAGGGAAGAACGGAAGAAGGGAGGAAAGGAGGGTCACGTTTGTAGGTGAAGGCAGGAAGCGTGGTTTTCCGCTGCGATGTCTAGCGATCATGATAACTGGGAATTAGCTGGTCTGTCGCTGATATCAAATAGGCCTCTGGTTTTAAGGAACAGGTAGAGAGAGAGAGAGATAGAGAGAGAGAGTGAGTGAGTGAGTGAGTGAGTGAGTGAGTGAGTGAGTGAGAGAGAGAGAGAGAGAGAGAGAGAGAGAGAGAGAGAGAGAGAGAGAGAGAGAGAGAGAGAAGAGAGAGAGAGAGAGAGAGAGAGAGAGAGAGAGAGAGAGAGAGAGAGAGAGAGAGAGAGAGAGATAGGGATACTGGTATTAAATATTTCGATTTGCAATTTCAAGTAGCAATTTTTGAATTATAATTTTAGTGAAGAGATAAATGGAAACGACTTGATTTTTAATTCGAGACGGAATATAATATGGATATAATCTCACCAAATTAACCTTGTATTCTTATATGATAACGGAATTTACTCGTCACTCATTGTTTAAAGGAATTCGTAACGCTGGCCGGAAATTACACTGACGCAAAAGATGATTCTCGAAAATGATGGTAAAAGAAAAAAAAATAATAAAAAAATTAAAAGTGATGTTCAATCTCCTTCAGATTCTCGCAATTCCGCAGAGTTTAGTACCGTGACGCGACGAAAATACAGAGAGGATAAATGTCGATGATAATCAAGAGAAAAGGGGAAGAAAGATATAAAGAAAGGTAGCATGAAATAAAAAGCACTGAAAACGTAGCTATTTCATACTAAAGAAAGACAAATATGTTCCAATAGCAAAAAAAAAGGTAAATATTTAAGATTTAAAAAACAGTAAATAAGAAAACAGACATATTTTTAAGCAGAAAAAAAGGGGAAAAGGGGAAGAAAATAGAAATAAACAAGGTACGAATGAAAACTCAGAATGGAAACAAAAAAACATCTCGGAATGCGCACGTGTGAATCCCCACGCGCTTCGAAAACTCTCGGAACGAAACCCCGAAACACCTGATAAATACGAACCATACGTATTTGTGAATCAGTCGACATGAACGAGAAAACCATACACAAAACAACGGACATTAACATAACGGGGAAAGAGAAGGGGGGAGTAGGGGAGCCAGAGCATTTTCCCCCAACTATGGGTTAGTAGCGCACGCCGGTCGCCGTCACCGCCTCGTCTCGGCTGACTGACTCGCTTCCACTCGAACTGCTTCGGAAACATGGCGCCCTTGAGCCCTCGGCGAGACCATGGACGCTGGGGAGGGGACTTCTCTCTCTCTCTCTCTCTGTCTCTCTCTCTGTCGGTAGCTGCTGCTGCTTCTCTCTCTTTTTCTGTGTGTGCGTCTCTCTGCATTGCTCTCTCTCTCTCTCTCTCTCTCTCTCTCTCTCTCTCTCTCTCTCTCTCTCTCTCTCTCTCTCTCTCTCTCTCTCTCTCTCTCTCTTTTCTCTTCTCTTCCCTTCTCTCAACAGTAGTGACGCAAGGGTTGCTTTATTTTCGTCCTTGCCTTTTTATTTATCTATCTATTATGTAGAGGAATTAGCATTTCCTTTTATTTTTGTTTTTTGTTTTTTCTAAGAAATATAATCTAGTGCGCTTTGTCACCGGATCAGTATGAGATGAGTCATGTCTATGTGCCGGGATATATTCTCGTTAAGAACGCACTCACTTCTTGCAGTTATGAATGGGATGAGTTGTCGTGTGCATATCTGTCTGTTTGTCTGTCCGTCTGTTTTTTTTTTTTTTTTTTTTTTTTTTTTTTTGGTACTGTCGGTGTCTGTGTACCGAATGTTTCTCTTTTTTCTATATATAACCTTTTATCTTTGTCTGTTTATGTTTATATGTATGTGTATCTGTCTGTCTAACTATTTGTCTGTCTGTCTGTCTGTCTATATATATTTTTTTCTCTCTCTCTCTTCTCGTCTCCATCATGTTTTCTTCTTCTCTCCGTCCTCCTGTTACCCACGTGTTTGTAAGTTAATCTATTCCAGCCCCACCCA
>NC_061824.1:37736718-37744218 GCF_019202785.1 Penaeus chinensis
GTGTGTGTGTGTGTGTATTGTATGTAGTTTTATGTGTGTGCGTGTGTGTGTGTGTGTATTGTAGTTAGGTTTTATGTGTGTGCGTGTGTGTGTGTGTGTATTGTAGTTAGGTTTTATGAGTGTGTTGTATGTAGTTTTAGGTGTATAAATGTATGTATTATATGTGTTGAGTTTTGTTAAAGAATATATCTCTGACATTTTTCGTTGTTTCGAGTAAAATATTCTTTATATGTTTCGTGAAATAGACTGATTGCGTAGGGAATATCGTTCTGTGTTTTTTTGTTCATATTGTAACGTGATATGTAACAACCGTAACAGCTGGTGTTACAAAATTAACTATAGCGCTTACGTTTCCTGGCCTGGCTGATAACATTTGACGGTGTGTGTAGATTTAACAGGAGAATATGATTTTTTTAAAAGCTTTGTTTTGTATATTTGTATATCGAGTTAGAATTCGTTATTAATAAACCTGATAATTTCTTTTTTTTTAGGTATAGGAGAAAGAATAGATTTAATTTTGCTTTGTGTATTTCAATATGGAAAAAAATAAAAAAAATAGCAATCGTAACAGTATACTTCTTTTTTTCATTTCTTACAAGAGAGATACAATATAAGATATACAATATACATTTTAAAAATCTCTTACAAGAAAAAAAATACAATATACAGTATACAATAACCCATTTTTTTATTTATCAAGAGAAAAACACAGGCATGAAAGTCAAGTTCAAATCCAGCCTTTTCCTGAGGAACAAAAGGCGCAGATTTATTCATAGTACATTTTAAAATTCCATTTGACCCAGTCTCTGCATTTCTGCCATACGTAAAACCGTCTATAGGGCTTTAAGAGAAGGAAAGAGTGAGAGATGGAAAGGAATAAAGAGAGAAAAAAAGAAGAATGAAAGACAGAAAAGGGCAGAAAGAAAAGAAGGAGAGAAATAGTGATAATGGGGAAAGATAAGATGAATTAATAAATGAAATGATGAAAAAACAAATAATGAATTAGTGTGATGGAGGAAAATATAATAAAAAGGGGAAAAAAATGAAAAATTTCCTAACAGACTCGTTTAATTTCATTCAAAATGCAGCCGTTCTTTTAGCTTTTGTCTGGATGCTGGAAGTGTCCTTGAAATCTCAGGTCAGCGACATCCCGAACAGCCTTGGCGAATCGAGACCTGCCTCTCTCTCTCTCTCTCTCTCTCTCTCTCTCTCTCTCTCTCTCTCTCTCTCTCTCTCTCTCTCTCTCTCTCTCTCTCTCTCTCTCTCTCTCTCTCTCTCCCCCTTCTTCTCTCTCTCTCTCTCTCTCTCTCTCTCTGTCTGTCTCTCGGTCTCTCTCTGTCTCTGTCTCTCTTCTTCTTTTCTCTCTCTCTCTCTCCCTCCCTCCCTCCCTCTCTCTCTCTCTCTCTCTCTCTCTCTCTCTCTCTCTCTCTCTCTCTCTCTCTCTCTCTCTCTCTCTTTCTTCTTCGTCATTTCTCTCCTTCTTCTATTTTCCCATTCTCTTCTCTATTCTCCAATGCTATTTGCACATTCCCTTTTGAATGCAAATCGTTTTCTGTTAACCGATTTTAACACATTCTTTAAGTAAAATCTCATTCTCGACCAATCTTAAAGTATTTTTTTTACTTCTAATGGTTCCTTTGTGTTTACTTCAGCGCATTTCAGTTCACGTCTTTTTTTCTTTTTTCTTTTTTTTTGAATGCCCATGCTGGTTAAACTACCATCCCCCCCCCCCCTCGTTTCTTCTTTCAGTAAAGGAGGGATTTGAGATTATTATGCGTGTTCTGGTATTTGTTTCTCGTCCTCCTTCCCTCTTTCTTCTCTCCCTCCTTTTCTTCTCTCTTCCTTCTCTCCTCTTTCCCTCATTTTCCCTTCCCCCTTCCTTCCCTCTCTTCTTCCAGCTTCCATTATCCTTCCCTCATCCTTCCCTTATCCTTCTCTTCCTCCCTCGCACCTTCTTATCTCTCCCCCCCCCCCCTTCCTCCTCCTCCCTCCTTCCCGCTTCCCCATCCCTCTCTCCCTCCTTCCCTACCTTTCTCCCCCCCCCCCCCTCCCTCCCTCTCTCCCTTGGCAACAGTACCCATTTCCGCATTTCAGAGAGAGAAACATTTTTTCCCCCCTTTCCTTTCCTTTACTTAGGCCTATTTCATGCATTAGTCGTTTCCCTCTCAACATTTGGCAACCGCGTCGTCAACGGGAGACTTGGCAACAGCGCGCGAGGGATGCTGAGGGGAAAGGGAAGGAGAGAGATTAATATAAAGTACATTTTATGGAGATGATGACTACTTAGGTAAATTCTGATTCGTAATTGGGAGAGATGGAGAGAAGAGGAGTGAGGAAAGGTGACATAGGAGGAGAAGAGGAGAGGAAAGAAGGGGTAGGGGGGGAAAAGGTGAGGAAAAGGGGGATAGAGGAAGAAAAGGAGGAGGAGGGGAGAGGTGTGGAAAAGTGAGGAGAGATGAAGAGAAGAAGAGACGGAGAGGAGGTGAGAAGAGAAGATAAGAAAAGAAAGGAAGGAAGAGGTGAAGAAAAGAGAGGAAAGGTGAAGATGAGAGAAAGAGAGAGAGAGAGAAAGAGAGAGAGAGAGAAAGAGAGAGAGAGAGAGAGAGAGAGAGAGAGAGAGAGAGAGAGAGAGAGAGAGAGAGAGAGAGAGAGAGAGAGAGAGAGAGAGAGAGAGAGAGAGAGACAGAGAGAGAACAAGAGAAGAGAATACACACGCAGACGATAGGAAGATAAAACAAGACAAGATAAAAACGAGCAAAATATAAACCAAATAAAGGTAATAAAGGAAGGGAAAACAGAAGACAGGAGGATAAAGGAAGGGAGAATGAGGAAAAGCCGGTTACAGTATTGTGTCTACGAGTTTCTCTTAAGTGGTTGAAGGAGAGGGGGGGAGGGGGGGAAGGGGGGGAGAAGGAGGAGGAGGTAAGGATCTCTTAAAAAAAAAAAAAAAAAAAAGATTTTTACCTGACTGCACATTGCTATTTTAGGAAACACATGGGTGAAGTAATGGTTTAAGTGTTTATATTTTATTTTACTTTTATTTCTTATTTGCTTTCTTTCTTTCTTTCTTTTTGTTTTTGTTTATCATTTTCTTTCGTGTTTTTTGTTTTTGTTTCTATCCTTTCCTTCTTTAATTATAATTCTATGAGTTGTTTCCTTTTTTCTCTTATTTCTTGTTATTTCTTTTATTATTTTTATTTTTTTTAGTTTCTGTGTCTTTTTTTTATATGTTTTTCATTTTATTTGAGATATCTATTATTCTCTGTTAGTTTATATATTTATTTATCCATTTGTTTATTTATCTATCTATCTATCTATCTATCTCTATCTATCTATCTATCTATCTATTTATTTATCAATTTATTTAATTATCTAAATTCATTCTATTTTTCCTTTTTAACTTCGGTCCATGTCAGCAGTAGGCAACATATATAAAACGAAAAGTCAAATTGTATCCACTGGACGTGAAATGTGGATACAGGTTGACAGAAAAAAATGAAAGTAAATTTTTTTTTTTTTTGTCGGTTAGTCTGGCATAGAATGGCATGAGATAACAAAGCTTCATGAATATGTGTTTGTACGTGCGTGCGGGTGTCTACATGATGTGTGTGCGTGTGTTTTTATATGTATGTATACTTCTACAGTGTGTGGATGTGGAAGGACGTACACGTGTGTGTGGATGTGGAAGTACGTACACGTGTGTGTGGATGTGGAAGTACGTACACGTGTGTGTGGATGTGGAAGTACGTACACGTGTGTGTGGATGTGGAAGTACGTACACGTGTGTGTGGATGTGGATATGCGTATGTGTTCGTGTGGTCGAGTGTCGGTTATCAACATCCGCCTTATATCCTTTTTATAGGCCTTCTTCCCCGTTTCTTGCGAAGACCGTCTAGCCACAAAGGAATCTTGGGGAGGGGGGAGGGGGGAAGGGAAGGGGGGAGAAGGAGAGGGGGGTTGGAATTAATTTCTGATAACCGACAGACGGAGATTCCTCCTCCTCTTTTCTTTCTTCTTTTTTCTTCCTCTCCTCCTTCTCTTCCTCTTTTTCTCTTCTTCGTCTTGGGTTTAGCTACCCTTCGCTTTATTTTCTGATCTTCTGATTCTCTCTCTCTCTCTCTCTCTCTCTCTCTCTCTCTCTCTCTCTCTCTCTCTCTCTCTCTCTCTCTCTCTCTCTCTCTCTCTCTCTCTCTCTCTCTCCCTCCTTCCCTCCCTCCCTCCCTCCCTCCCTCCCTCTCTCTCGCTCCCCCTCTTCTCCCTCTCATCTTATTCACACATTCCGTATCCAATAATCTCCCTCTACTTACCCTTCCCTCGTCTGCCTATCCATCACATTATTACCCTCTCTTCTGCTAATCCGTCCCTTCCATCTCTCATCCGGACAGCCAGACTCTGCAAAGCATCCCCTCTTTCTGTCCTCTCACACCCTCCTTCTCTGCCTCTCCCTCGTACATTCCTCCTTTCCTCTGTTTCTTATATTTCTTCTTCCTCTTGCTTTCTTTTTTCTTTGCTTTCTTCACTTTTAATGCCTCCTCTCTTCTTCCAACCTATCCTCAGCCTCCTTTCCCACTTTTAACGTCCCTCTCTCTTTCACCCCCTTCCTCCACTTCCTCTTCCACTTCTAATGGTTCGGGGCATCTTCCACCTCCTCTTAAATCCACTTTCACTGATCCCATCTCTTCCACCCTCCTCTCCCCCTACCCTTCCTCTTCCACCTCTCCTCTCCTCTTCCTCTTCCACCTCCTCTCCTCTCCTCTTCTTTTTCTCTTCCACCCCCTTCCCCATCTTTTACACTCTCCCTCTCTTCCACTCTTTCCCTCTTTCGTTCGTATTCCTTCCTTCCTCTCTTTCTCTAAATCATTTTCTCTCATCCATAGATTCAGGTCGTATTCCCGATGTACACGTACGCGTAGTAGACACACACGAACACGCACGAACAAACTTGTACGTACGTGTTTAGGCATTCGAAGATAAGAACACACACACACACACACACACACACACACACACACACACACACACACACACACACACACACACACACACACACACACACACACACACACACACAAAGAGAGGGAGAGAGAGAGAGAGAGAGAGAGAGAGAGAGAGAGAGAGAGAGAGAGAGAGAGAGAGAGAGAGAGAGAGAGAGAGAGAGAGAGAGAGAGAGGAGAGAGGACTTATACCTACATATATTTCGGAATTCTTGATACCCCTTTTTGTAAATTTCTTACCCTCTCGAAATATAAATGCACCCCAGTTGCGAGTCGTTTGAAAATTCCAGGTGTTTTTTCTCCACGACAAGGGATTTTCAACCTTTCGACGCCCTTGCAGTAGGGAGGAATTTCACGTGGCCCTTCATGGCAGTATGGGTATTTACATTTACAATTCCGCCGCGGTGTCGTTAGGACCGCTTATGGTTAAACATTATTTAGGATTTTCTGATTATGAACCGCTGGTGGGGTGTCTCGAGGTAGGCTGTCGTAGTGAGAGATCAGATGGAGGATATTTCTTTTCATTCTTAGTTATTATGAGTCCGTTAAATATCTACGGTTGAATGTGTTTTTTTATCTCCTTTTCTCGCCCCTCCCCCTCTTCCTTTCCTCTCCTCCTCCCCCCTCCCCTCCCCCTCCCTCTTCCCCCTCCTATGTTTTTTAATTTAATTCTAAAGTAAATTAAGGTATACGTGACTTAATGTTGTATATCAGGCGAGTAATATTTAAAAAAATGATGTGTTTGGTTCACTCCTTCACTCGCATCTTCGTACAGAATTAATTCTGAGAATTAACTAGGTATTTCCTCCGCTTTCTACACCTTCCTCATTCCTTCTAGATTAAATTGTAGATAGAACTATATATTGAATTCTGCAAGTTATAATGCTGTAAATTCTGTAGTAAAGTAGATATGTCTGTCACGTGTCCCTATCTATTTCTAGTAATAATTCTAGAGTAATTAGGATATGTGGGGCTGGTTTAATTCTTTTATTGTCCGTCCCTCTCTCCCCAACCCATTCTTACTAGTCCTAGTTTTCCCTTTTTAAATTAAACTAGGCATTCCCATCCATCCATTCGCAAGTGTTCCTAGTTTGGAATCTAGAGCAAATTCCAGGTATTTGTGACTCTTCTAATCCCTATATCCTTATCTCCCTCTCCCCCCACTAATTTTAGAGAAAACTAAGTACCTTTGCCCCCTCCCTCTCCTCTTCTCCCCTCCCACCCACACCCACCCACTCCTAGTCTGGATCCAGCTTCTATTTCTTGGGTGAATTAAGTACTTCCTCCCACCTACTCCTATCCATTCCTAGTTTGAACCCGCGCACTTCTGGTTTGAACTAGGTAGGCAAAGAAAGCAGGCAGGCAGGTAGGCAGGCGGGCAGGCAGGCAGGCAGGCGGGCAGGCAGGCAGGCAGGCAGGCAGGCAGGCAGGCAGGCAGGCAGGCAGGCAGGCAGGCAGGCAGGCAGGCAGGCAGGCAGGCAGGCAGGCAGGCAGGCAGGCAGGCAGACGGGCAAGGCAGGCAGACAGAGAGGCAAGGCAGGCAAATAAGACAGTTAGGCAAGACAATCAGGCAGGACAGGCAGATAAGGCAGGCAGCCAGGACATGCAGGCAGACAGGGCAGGCAAAGAAGGCAAGGCAGGCAGGCAAAGAAGGCAGGCAGGCAGGCAGGCAGCAACCAGCAACCAGCAACACAGCCGCCCCACCACCACCACCACCGCCGCCGCCGCCGCCACCGCCGCCGACCTGATCAATACGCTTAGTCACCCACTGCTCTTGCCACACGCCGCCAGCAGGAGGAACAGGGCGCGATCACTTCGACGTCGGGGTCCGTGGGGGGCGTACCTTCCGTGGAATTTGGGGTGGGGGGTGGGGAGGGGGAAGGGAGGGGGTTGAAAGGGGGGAAGGGGGAAAGGTGAGGGAGGGGATTGAAAGGAGGGGAAGGGGAAGAGGGTTGAAAAGGGAGGGTTGAAAAGGGAGGGGGAGAGAGGGGAAAGGGAGAAGGGGATGGAAAAGGGGTTAGTATAAGAGCGCAGATGAGGATCATATTATGGATCATATTATTTTTTTTTAAGAAGAAGAGTGGATTGTAAAAAAGGGGGGGGTGGAGGTTGGGGTGAGTTTCTTTGTATTTTTTTTCTCCCTTTTTTATTTTCTATTTTTTTTTTTTTTTTTTGGATAAGAGAAATCGTGGGTACTATTGATTGATTAGTAAGGATGGCTTATTTCCCTTGGGGGAGGGTAGACAGGAAGGAGGGAAAGGAGGAGAGGGGAGGGGGGAGGGAGGGAAAAGAGGAGAAGGGAGGGAAGGAGGGAGGGAAAGGAGGGAAGGAGGAGAGGGGAGAGAAAGGAGGGAAAGGAGGAGAGGGGAGGAAAGGGTGTGAGGAAAAGGAGGGTAGATAGGGAGGAGGGAAAGGAGGGAAGGAGGAGAGAGGAGCGGATGGGGGAAGGAAAGGAAGGTAGATAGGGAGGAGGGAAAGGAGGGAAGAAGGAGAGGGGAGCTAAGTA
>NC_061824.1:37754218-37756718 GCF_019202785.1 Penaeus chinensis
ATTTGTTTTTGAATTTATTTTATTTATATGTGAAGTTATCATTAATGTTGTTATTGTGAATGTATACGGTTATATGGCAGTGTTTAGATTTAAATTTATTAAGGAAAAAATAGAGGAAGTATTTTGTTTTACCGTAAACCTTCATCTCAACGGTAAGAAAAAAAAAATAGATTATTTGAACATGAGAAAGCGTTTACGGAGAACATGCCTCGTTATTATAAAAAAAATGATGATAAAAAATAAAGTGTCACCTCGTGTCGCCCAGCAGTTCTCTTCAACTAAGTATATAGGAACTTCATTCCTTAATTCCAGAAAACAATAATAATAATAATAATAATGATATCAAAGCCTTGTAGTACGAGAAATGCGGGGATTGGCAACCCTGGGCCCCGTGAATCACACAAAGTGGGGGTTGACGCGGTGTTGCCAACTCCTCTCTCGTCTCGCTCTCGTATTTCCGTGAGCCTCTGGCAACTGTTGCTATTTATTCGAAGCCTTTTGTTATTTTCTTTCTCATTTTTGGGGAGTTTTGATAACCTGAGAGGAGCGCTGGGGTGGCTTTGTGTAGGGAGTTTTCCCGAGGAGGTGGTAATGCTTGGCAACCGTGCTCGTGAAGGTCGTGCAGTGAACCGACATTCGAGTTTGAGAAGCTCGTGTTATATATTCAGATTAAAATTAATTAATGATTCTGGGGGGGAAAACTATACGAGTCGGTTCATGTAGAGCAAAAGTTTATAAAACAATAAAACAAAATTGCGTAAGAATTTGGGATTAGAGATTGAACGAGAGCGATGGAGGTCGTTTTTAAGGAGATTTTAAGAAGAAACACGAATTCATCTCGACGAGATAGCAAGTACATCAAGATGCCTCGATGCATATTCATGAACATGCCTATTTGAAGTCGATATATTTAGTGTGACTCACAAGATCAGCGAATATGATGCGTCACATACTTTTTTCCCCGTCTATTTACACCAAAAAATGTATTTATTTATATATATTTTTCTTTCGCGAGAATACCCAAGATATGATTCTCTGTTGACATCTATAATTCGGAGCCCTTGGAAGCTGTGTTTGGATTTCATCTCGCTGAAATAAAGGTGGGGGGGGGGGGGGAGGGGGGATTCTCAGCTTCCGTTATCTCTCGTGATGAAAGGGTTAGTGATGATAATTCGATAGACAGCTACAGAGCCTCAGCTAAGGTGATACTACCGGGTACACATGACGCTGTATCTTCCGGTAGGTATTAGCTTAGCCTTCGTCATTATTTATTCCTTTTCTTATTTATTATTACTGCGTTCCTATTCCTTTCGTTATTATCATCACTACGTTATTTGAGCTATTCTGTTATTATTATCTCTACGTTGCATCGCTCACCTTCGTTATTATCATCACTACGTTGATTAGCTAGTTTTACGTTATTATATTTACCGTGTTTATTTTTGTTGTTGCTATTTGTTATTAGCATTGTTTTCCCAGGAGATTGATCAGGGTGGCAAGGAGAGAAGGGAAATGCGTTAAAAAATTAAGGTATTTGTAATGAAGTCGGCGGTGCTGGAGTCACCATTCGCGAACACACGTTTCGAAACAAAGGCATTTGGAAGACAAAGGTGATTCGAAAGAGAGTTAGAGAGGGAGAGAAAGGGTGAGGGAGAGGGAGGAAGGGAGAGAAGGGGTGAGGGAGAGGGAGAGGGAGGAAGGGAGAGGGAGAGAGAGGAAGGGAGAGGGTGAGGGAGGAAGGGTGAGGGAGAAGGAAGAAGAGAGAAGGTGAGAAAAAAAGAGAGAGAGAAGGAGAAGAAGAAAGAGAAAGAGTTGGCGGGGCAACAAGAGGAAGAGGAGGTGGAGTAGGAGGGAGGAGAAGAACACACGTGCGCAGGGAACTTTGTGATTAATTATGCACAGCAGACAACGTTTGGAACGCACCCTGTCCTCCCCCTCTCCCCTACCCCCAACTACCCCCTCCTCCCCCTCTCCCCTACCTCTTCCTACCCCCTTTCCGTCTCTCAACCCCCCCTGCTACCCCTTCCCTCCCTCTCCCCCCCCACTCCACGCCCACCCTTCCTTCCGCCCACGACCTGAGTACCCCCCCTCACCCCACCCCTCCCCTCACCCCGTGAATGATGATACACCTATGATACATCCACAACGTTAACGGCTCTCCTGTACGTTTTGCTGTGGAAGGAAGGAAGGAGACAGGGTGCGAGGCGTGTGTTTGTGTGTGTGCGTGTGTGTGTGTGTGTGTGTGTGTTTGTGTGTGTGTGTGTGTGTGTGTGTGTGTGTGTGTGTGTGTGTGTGTGTGTGTGTTAGTGTGTGTGTGTTTCCGTGTTTGTGTGTGTGTGTGTGTTTTTTTTTTTGTTTATTTGCGTATGTTAGTGGTGTTCTTTTTTTGGTTTGCGTTTGTCTATGTCTCTGTGTCTGTCTATTGTCTCTGTTTATTGCCTTTATCTATCTGTATCTCCTTCTGCCTCTCTGACTGTATTTGTCTGTCTGTCTGTCTGTT
>NC_061824.1:37766718-37788645 GCF_019202785.1 Penaeus chinensis
GGGGAGGGGGAGGGGAGAGGGAGGGTCAGGGGAGGGGGAGTGAGAGGGTCAGGTGTAAACTGACGGCGAACTGCTTTTTTTTAGCTTGTGAATTTTGTTTGTTTTGTTATATTTATTGTAAGTAGTGTCTAAGTAGGTGTTCGTTTCTTTGTTTTAATTAGTTTTGCTGTTATTTTTTTGTGTGTGTGTTTGATATGTTACCATGAGTCATCATTTCCAAGAATTGCTATGGCCGGGAAATTCCAAGACGGTTACTCGGAACGCTGTAGTCATAGTCATAGGAATCGACATTCGTAAACAGAATCAAGAACTATTTTTGTTTAAATGTAAGAAATTAACTAAGACAAGGAAATACACCGGACATTTCTATCCCCCCCCCCTTTCTTAAAAAAAAAATCGGCGTTCTTCCACGGCAACAAAATTCATTCACACCGAAACGAGGAAACGGACACGGCGGCGAGATGAACTTGAACTTTCGGAGCGCACCGTGTCCGAAAGCGGTGAGGTGGCGGGGGCTTGGGGTTAAGAGTTAATAGGTGGGGTATTTACTTCCGCTTAAGGGTTGGAGTTGGGGGGGGCAGAAAAAAAAGTGAGGGGACGGGGTGGTGGGAGGGGAGGGAAGGGGGAGAAGTAAGGTCAAGAGAACGTGGGACTGAACTAAAGGAAGATCTGAGAAAAGACGAAGGGAGGGAATGCATTCGGTGAAGTGTAATATCCGTTTCCTTATTTTATTTTTTCTTAGTTTTTATTTTTAGTTACCTGTGGACTAGATAAATATTTCACCATATACTCATTTTGCATTCTTGATTTACAGAAAGAGAAAATATGTTTAAAAGGATCACCCATCATCCATCAAATTGAATAAATCGAACAGTAATTAACATAAACCTAATTACCTTTTATAACAATTCGACTTCTTTTCTCTAAATCCATCAAAATAACACAAAATTTCAAAGAAAATCGTAGACGAAATACAGCAATAAAACCAATTTCGCTCGCGTGGGTCAGCGAGACAAAAGAAGGGCGGTTTAGCGTGGCACGTGACGTATGTAAGGCGACGGGAATGACCCAAGATGATGATGGTGACGTAACACGTGCTAATGTTTTTTTTTTTTTTGAATGGGTGTGAGTTTAATTTAGTTTTTTTTATGTTTTTTATGGGGTGAGTTTATTTTTTTTAATGTTTTTTTTTTCAGTGGGGGGTGAAGGGTACTTTATTTTGGTTTAATGTTTTAAATGGGGTGAGTTTTTTTTTTTTTTAATGGGGGGGCGAGTTTTTTTTTTTTTTTAATGGAGGTGGTTTATATGGATTAAAAAAAAGGGAAAAACTAATGATCGTTATTTGTTTTGAAATGAATTAATGATATGTGTTTACTTATGGGTATGGTGTGAGTGATGGTGATTCCGGGATAGTGAAAGTCCTGAAGAGGTAGTGATATAAAAGTCAGGGTTGTATGTAATATTTTACGTATATATGTTTATAGTGTACACATGCATATGTATACGAACGCATGTACGTAGGTACACATGCACGCACGAACGAGTGCGAGTACGCACACAAACATGCAGATACACATACGCATATGCATACGTATACGCACATTTATTATCTCTCTCTCTCTCTCTCTCTCTCTCTCTCTCTCTCTCTCTCTCTCTCTCTCTCTCTCTCTCTCTCTCTCTCTCTCTCTCTATCTCTCTCTCTCTCTCTCTCTCTCTCTCTCAAAAGTATACATGCATACTTGTATTCATATATATACTTATATAAGTACATATACATTAAATTTAACCCCAAGGCCGGAACACGTGTTAGTACTGCTCAATTTGACAAGAGTGTGTATGTCATGCACGTGCTTCAGCCAAGGACTCCTGGGAGAGAGAGAGAGAGAGAGAGGAAGAGAGAGAGAGAGAGAGAGAGAGAGAGAGAGAGAGAGAGAGAGAGAGAGTGAGAGAGAGAGAGAGAGAGAGAGAGAGAGAGAGAGAGAGAGAGAGAGAGAGAGAGAGAGAGAGAGAGGAGATAGGGAGAGGGGGGGGGGAGAGAAAACGTTTTTGGTGCATGTGACGTTGCAATTTATTTTTCTCTCTCTCTCTCACACGCACACACACACACACACACACACACACACACACACACACACACACACACACACACACACACACACACACACACACACACACACACACACACACACGCACAAGCACATCCTTCAATATCTTAGCCAGACTTTATTAAAGGTCTTCCCCTCACCCATCTCCGTTCTCCTGCCCCCCTCCCCCTTCCCCTCCCCCCACCAACCCATAACCCCGTCGACTCGCCCCACGAACCTTTGGAATAATGTTCCCTTGTTCTCCCCCTCGATTCTCCCTTCTTTCCTCCCCCTCTCCCTCCCTCCTTCCCCTCTTCGTCCTTCCCTTTCCCTCCTCCTCATTCCTTCCTCCCTTCCCTCCCTCCTCCCCCTCTCTCTCCCTCCTTCCCCTCTTCGTCCTTCCTTTCCGTCCTCCTCCTTCCTCCCCCTCTCCCTCCCTCCTTTCCTTCTCCAACCCTCCTCCCCCTCTCCCTCCCTTCTTTCCCTCCTCCTCCTTCCTTCCCCTCTCCTTCCCTCCTTTCCATCCCCCTGCCTCCCTAATACATGTGTTGCCACAGGGAATGCAATGAGCTTGTGTTCGCCATGGCAACAATGAAGCCTCTCTTTATCCGGTGTCTGGCTGCCTGTCTGCCTATCTCTCTGTCTGTCTGTCTGGCTGGCTGACTCGTTGGTTGCCTGTGTGTGTGTGTGTGTGTGTGTGTGTGTGTGTGTGTGTGTGTGTGTGTGTGTGTGTGTGTGTGTGTGTGTGTGTGTGTGTGTCTATGTATGTTTGTGTTTTGTTTGTGTGACTGGTTTGTGTGACTTTGATTCCTTGTTGACATGTGTGTCTATCTATCTATCTCTCTATCTATTTGTATATCTATCTATCTCTCTACCTCTCTATCTATTTGTATATCTATCTATTTATCAAACTTCCAGTTTCTCTCTCTCTCTCTCTCTCTCTCTCTCTCTCTCTCTCTCTCTCTCTCTCTCTCTCTCTCTCTCTCTCTCTCTCTCTCTCTCTCTCTCTCTCTCTCCCTCTATCTCTCTCTTTCATAGACCCAAACTTTATCACATACATACAGAATGAAATGGTAATAAAATCCCATTCCCGTATACAACGCATACGCCTGAAGAGTATATAACTTAGGAAATCAAAAAAGTTTCTTTTAATGACAACATCTTCCCTCTCCTCTCTTCCCCCTACCCCCCTACCTCCCGTCACCCCCCTCCCTCTACCCCTATCACCCACCCCCCTCCTTCACTCCCCCGTCACCCCGCCCCCTCTCGACCAACACCCCCCCCCCCTCTCTCCCCTCTTTCCCCTCGACCGACTTCCGCAACTTATTTACAGCCAGACACAGCGTCCCCGCGTGTGAGCTGCAAATGCTCTTGGCAATTGCAACCCAGCGGGGACGTCAGCACCTCCATCTTGCACAAGGTCATTCCCGCACTCAGTTAGCTTGGCGGTCGGTCGGTCAGCGCGATCCTGTAGGTGAGTGGGTCCTTGTCGACCAGGTCAGGTGAGGTCGTTGGCCTGAGGGGGTAGAGGTGGGGGGGGGGTAGCGGGTGGGGGAAGGGTAGGGAATGGGGATGGGGGATGGAGAGGAGGAGAGAGAGGGGAGTGGGGTAGGAGAAGGGACTGGGGTAGGGAGAGGGGGAGAGGGATGGGGTAGGGGATGGGGCTGGAGCTGGGGGGGGGGGGATTAGAAAGGGGTCAGAAGACGCCGTGGAGATTTGGCTGGGCATCCTGGGTATTTTTTTTTTTTTGGGGGGGGGAAGGGGGAAAGTTTGGTAAGAGTGGATAAAGTTGTTTTTTTTGTTGTTGCAATGTGTGGTTATGAAAAAGAGAAACAAAAGGTGGGTCGTCTTAGGTTGTGGTTAAGAAAATGAACAACAACAACAACAAAGACGACGACTACAACAACAGCAAAACATCAGCAAAAACAACGACGGGCGACAACAACAGTTAAAAAAACAAACAACAACAACAAAAAGAGGACTCAAATAGCGAACCTTCCTCGTAATATAACTTAAATATAAAGTGGTTTCAGGATTTTTTTGTTTATTTATTTATTTCGATTTCTTTTTTTTTTGCTGGCTGCCCACATGCAAAATACCGCCGCCCAGAGGAAGGCGTGGGAGTGCCAAGCCGTCGAGCCAGGAGAACCACAGTGCCAAGGAGTGCCAATCTGTCCCCGAGTCGCGCATGTAGGTCAAGAGGCACCCGCGAGACTTGGAGGTCGAGGATATATGCCAAGGTCGAGGGGGAGGTCGCTGGCCGTGTCTGCTGATTCCTCGGTCTTTCTTCCCTTGCCCTCTCCTCTCTCTCCTCCTCTTCTCTCTTCCTCATACCGCTCGTCTGCTCTCTCTTCCTCTTCTCTCTTCCTCATGCCGCTCGTCTGCTCTCTCTTCCTCTTCTCTCTTCCTCATATGTCTTTCTCCTCCTTCTTCCTTTTCTTTCGTCTTGCTTCTTCCTCTTCTTCTGCTCTTCCTTTTCATCATCATCATATTTTTCTTACTTTTATTCCGCACTTAATTTAAAGTGCGTAGGAATAAGAGAGAGAAAGGCTCGGGGAAAGAAAGTATAAAAACAAACATATAGTGAAGGAACACACACACACACGCGCGCGCACACACACACACACACACACACACACACACACACACACACACACACACACACACACACACACACACACAAACAAACACAAACAAGACACACACAACACAAACAGCCTCCAGGTCTGGGTGTCTAGACCTACCCCGAGGTCTCCGCTGTTCTAATTGGTCCTCGCGAAGACCGTCCCGTGATTGGTGGATTGGTGTCACGTCTGATCATGGTGTGATTAGCTCTGACTACCCCCCCTCCCCCTCCCCCTGCTTCTCCTCCACCTCCCATTTCTCCGGTTCTATCCCGTCCTCCGTTCCTTCACCCATATCTGTCTCCTCCCACTCTGTCTATCTCCTGCCTCTGTCTCCTGCCCTTCCCCTCTCTATCTCCCCCCGCCTCTGTCTCTTCCTTTATTTCTATCCCCTCTCCCTCACTCTTCTCTGTTTCTATCCCTTTCCCTCCCCCCTCTTCCTTCTCTGTCTCTACCTCGATCTTTATCCCTCTCCTCCCTTTCTCCCTTTTCTGCCTCTATCCCCCATCTTTATCCCGTCCTCCACCTCTTACCCCTCCCCCTTCTTTGCCCCCTACCCCTCCTCCCCTCCATACTGTTGTGATAGATGGGTATTGGGTATCGATCTAATGGTCGGGAGCGAGATCAGAAGGAAAGTTTTGAAAAAAAGCATGTAATTGTCGTGATGTAAAAATCTGAATTGGATGTATGTGGAAAAAGGGTTCTGGGGAATTAGCTGGAGTCTTTGAAATATAGTTTGAGATTTTATGAAAACAAAAAACGAGAGAGAGAGAGAGAGAGAGAGAGAGAGAGAGAGAGAGAGAGAGAGAGAGAGAGAGAGAGAGAGAGAGAGAGAGAGAGAGAGAGAGAGAGAGAGAGAGGGAAAGAAAGAAACAGAGACAGACAGAGACGCAGAACCTTTGCCAAACATATTAATTCTCAGACCAAGTAGATCCACTTAGAGTACTCGCGACGTCGGGACCGAGCGGGGGAGCAGAACCTATCAAGATAGAGAGCGAGAGAGATGCGAAGTGGAAAACCCAATTTTCCTTACCACTAAACCACGGCGTAAAAGTAGTGGCAGTCAATTTACCTGATGATAAATATCGATTGTGGTTGTTGTTGAGTTTAGCGAGAGGAGGGAAGGGTGGGAGGAGAGAGGAGGGTAGGGTGGGAGGAGAGAGGAGGGAAGGGTGGGAGGGGAGAGGAGGGACAGGGTGGGGATGGGGGAGAAGGAGGGAGAGAAAGATAGGAAATAAGAAGAGGATGTTGAAGAGGGAGAGGGAGAAAATCAGAGGGAAAAGCGAGGAGAGAGGAAATGAGACGAGGAAGTCAATATATGAGAGAGAGAGAGAGAGAGAGAGAGAGAGAGAGAGAGAGAGAGAGAGAGAGAGAGAGAGAGAGAGAGAGAGAGAGAGAGAGAGAGAGAGAGAGAGAGAGAGAGAGAGAGGACACTGAGAGGACAAGTCAGCTCCCACAAGGACTGCACCAAGAGGATAATTACAGGACAAGAGGGGACATTACCAACAAGAGCGTCGTTTGTTTTCGTTTTCTCTCGGTTGTCATATCTCGTCTAACGCGTAAATATACCCTATATTTATTTTCCCTTATCAATTCTACTCTTTAAGACGTTTGTTGATGATTTTTTTTCTCGGTTGATATCGATAACTAGATTCTCATTTCTAAAGGAAAAGAGAGGTACTTTTGCGTGTCTGTGTTGGTGGCAATTTCGGTGGTCGTCTGGAGTCTCACACCCCGACCGTGGTGTGATAAAGACTCTCTGCTTTACACGTCTAGCCATGCGTTCTTTTAGACGCCTAACTACGGTAGACGCCTAACCACGCGTTCTTTTAGACGTCTAACTACTCTGGACGTCTAGATATGTGTTCTTAACCATGTGTTCTCCAAGACGTATAACCATATGTTTATAGAGATGTCTAACCCTGTGTTCTTCAAGACGTCTAAGTAAATGTTCATTTAGACGTCTAGATATGTGTTCTTGTTGGATGTCTAGCCTTGTGTTCATCCAGACGTCTAAATATGTGTTCTTCAAGACTTATAAATACATGTTCATCCAGACGTCTAAATATATAGTCTTCAAGATGCCTAAACATGTATATATTCTTATACGTTTTTTTTTCGTCGAGGGGGAAGAAAAAGAACTGATTTCTTATTAGACGAGATAATGTAGCGCAGCCAACTTCTTCTTCTTCTCCTTCTCCCTTTTTTTTTTGTTTTAAATCTCGGGCCTTCATAAACTTCACGGGGAGAATGCGATACTCTTAACAAAGTATCCAGCTAACGGGCCTATTTTACGAGTTCGCCGTCAATTTACGATGCGGGGAATTTCGGAGTTTGCTTTCACACTTAAAGGGGGGAGTAGGGGGGAAGAGGAAGAAGGGGGGGGGGGGGGGGGGCGTGAGTGGGTGGGGAGTGGTAAGGGGGATTGGGGAAGGGTAAAGGGTGGGGGAAGGGGGAGAGGAGAGGAGGCAGGAGGAAGAGGGGCCGGGTATGGAAGGAGTAGGGAGTAGGAGGTGGGTCAGGGAGTAGTGGGTAGGGGGTGAGTTCGTTAAAAAAAAAAAAAAAAAAAACTCTTGAAGAAGCATTTCAAGTTGTTGGACATTATAGAGGAAGTAAAAAATTGCGTAATGGGTTAATGGGTGCTTGAGAATGTCCCTTCCTTCTCCACCCCATGTTGCGACCTCATGTTTGCAGCAGTATTTGCAATGGGTTCACATGGCATACGAAAGTGAGTCAGGGATCCATTGCAGTGAATTACAGGCAGATGTAAAGAAAACAGGAAATCTAGGAGGTTTCGAGTTTTAAAAAAAATGTATATTATCCATTTCAGACAGTCATTCTGAAGGAAATACCAAATTTGTTCCGTATCTTTCCCTCTCTCTCTCTCTCCATCTCTCTCCCTCTCTCTCTCTCTCCCTCTCTCTCCCTCCCTCTCTCTCTCTCTCTCTCTCTCTCTCTCTCTCTCTCTCTCTCTCTCTCTCTCTCTCTCTCTCTCTCTCTCTCTCTCTCTCTCTATCTCTCTCTCTCTCTCTCTCTCTCTCTCTCTCTCTCTCTCTCTCTCTCTCTCTCTCTCTCTCTCTCTCTCTCTCTCTCTCTCTCTCTCTCTCTCTCTCTCTCTTTTGATTTATCTCCGGAGTATGATTAAAAACATAATTAATCAAGGGAAAACAATATTCATAGGATAGAATATCAATTTACGTATTCATAGGAATCCTGAGATAGGAGAAATGAAAATGAAAAGGGAAGAAAAGAAAAAAGAATAAGAAAGAGAAGACGGAGAAAGGAAAGAGGAAAAGGTTCAAACGAAAAACAAAATAAGAAATGAAACAAAAAAAAAAGGAATTAAAAAAACTCGGAGAAACGAGAGAAATTAATATATACGGAAGAGGAAGAGGAAGAGAAAAAGGAATAATAATAAGAGGAGGAGGAGGAGGAGGAGGAGGAGGAGGAGGAGGAGGAGGAGGAGGAGGAGGAGGAGGAGGAGGAGGAGGAGGAGGAGGAGGAGGAGGAGGAAGAGGAGGAAGAGGAAGAGGAAGAAAAGAGGAAGAGGAAGAGGAGAAGAAGGAGGAGAAGGAGAAGGAGAAGGAGAAGAAAAAAAGAAAAAGACGAAGAAAATGAAGAAGAAGAAGAAAAAGGAAGAAAAGCAGACAAAGAGACAGAATTGCGGGAGCGAGATGTACACAATTTCCGAGGCGAGGATCTGTCTCCTTCCGTGTGTTTCTAGTTTTCATTTTACTGTTTCTGTTTTTATTATCCTCCGCTTTTCTTATTTTATATACATATTTTTATGTTGTCTTTTCTTCTCTTCTTTTCCTTTCTTCCTCTTGTCTTGTCTTGTTTTCTCTTCTCTTCTGTTTTCTCTTCTCCTTCTCCGTCTTCCATGCTCACTTCCTCTGCTCCCCCCCCCGCTCTTTCTCTCTTCTTCCCCTTCCCTCTTCCTTATCCTCTATTCTCTACTTCCCCCTTCTCCTGTCATCTCTCCTTCCTTCCTCTCTACCTCCCCCCCTCTCCTTCCTCTTATCTCTCCTTCTTCTCTCCCTCTATCTCCCCCTTCTTCCTCTCTTCCTCCCCTCCCCCTCCTTCTTCTCTGCCCCCCCTCCCCCTCTCCTCCCTCCTTCCTTTTCTTCTCTCTCTTTCGACTCACAAACACGTTTTCTCACCTTGCTACCTCCCCTCGCGTCCTCTCCAGCTCTCCCTCTTCCCCTCTTCAGCTCTCCCTCTTCCCCTCTTCAGCTCTCCCTCTCCTCCTCTTCTCCTTTCATCAAGTCTATCTCTTCCTCCTTCTTCTCTTTTTGTTTGTGTGTTAATACCCTTGTTGGTCTGTGTTATTCATCGTCTGGGTCTTTGAGGTGCTTTTGTATGTTTGTTTGAAAGGTATGGTACTTAGTTGGGTTTTTTTTTTCTCGATAGGGTGATTCGTTGATTGTAAGAAGCTATTATAGGATTTGTGAGCAACGTCAGCATTCCTAACAACAGCAATAACAACAACAACTACAATTACAACTACAACTTCTACAACTACAGCTGTTTTGTATATATATTATTTTATTGTTGTTAATAATAATAATAATAATAATAATAATAATAATAATAATAATAATAATATAATAATAATAATAATAATAATAATAATAATAGTAATAATAATAATATTATTATTTTTATTATTGGGGTGGGATAAAAAAAAACGTATAAGTGACGAACAGGTGGCTCAGGCAAAGACATGAGACACGGTTGTCATGTCACGTGCAGTGGCTCGCTGGGGTTGTGAGGTCCCCCCCTTCCTCCTCCCCCCTGTCATCTTCCCCTCCTTGCCCCCCCCCCCCCCAACCCCTTAGGCCACTCATGAGATCACGTGATGCAGGTGGGGATTGGGAAGTGGGGGGGGAGGTAATAGAGGGAAGGGGAGGAGGGGGAAGGGGGAGGTGGAAGGAGGGGGGAAGGGGGAGGTGGAGGGAGGGGGCAGGGGGAGGGGTGGAAGGAGGGGGTAAGGGGGATGGGGTGGGGAAGGACGGGTACGAGTCTGTGATACCCTACGTAAGGCTTCCTGTTCTTGTCATTCATTGCTTGCGGCGTTTCTTGCTGCTTGTGTGTGATTTCACTTTCGTTATTTCGGTGTCTCGGTTGGGTTCGCTTTCTCGTCTTTGGCTCTCTCTTGTTCTGGCCCTGTCTGGCTCTCTCTCTCTGGCTCTCTCTCTCTGGCTCTCTCTCTCTGGCTCTCTCTCTCTGGCTCTCTCTATCTGGCTCTCTCTCTCTCTCTCTCTCTCTCTCTCTCTCTCTCTCTCTCTCTCTCTCTCTCTCTCTCTCTCTCTCTCTCTCTCTCTCTCTCTCTTTCTCACCCATCATAACGAGGAAGAGAAGAACGAAAAAAATTGGTAAGGAAAGAGGGTAGAACAAGATTTCGACGAAAAGGAAAATAAAACGAAAAAAAGACGAATAAACCAAATAATATAAAAAACGAAAACAGGCGACGTGGCAGTGAAAGGGAAAGAGCAGATGAGAGAGACATTTTCTTTTTGTTTCGTTTCCTTTTTTTTTCGCCTTCCTCTTCTTCACGTGGGCGGGGGAAAGTGTGGGGGGGAGGGGAGGGGGAAGGGGGGGGGAAGGGGGGAAGGGGGAAGTGTCGTGGGCGTCTAGGAGGATGAGGTGGGCGTCGGGGAAAAGAATTCTCCTCCTGTAATTAGGAGATGAGTGTCGGAGGGAAAGTGAGATGATGATGATTGTGATGATTGTGATGTACGCGAAAGAAGAGGAGAGAAAAAGAGTGTTAATGTTTGGAGGAAGAGGAGATGAGAATGCGTTCTGTTTCCGTTGGTGTGTGTGTGTGTGTGTGTGTGTGTGTGTGTGTGTGTGTGTGTGTGTGTGTGTGTGTGTGTGTGTGTGTGTGTGTTTGGTTTTATGTTTGTTTGTTTTAAGGGTTATTTGGGTGTGTTTTTGTTTTATTTGGTTTCGTTTAATAGAAAGATAGAAAAGAGAGAGGAGAGAGGGAGAGGGAGAGGGAGAGGGAAGAGAGAGAGAGAGAGAGACAGAAAGATCATGGAAGAAAGATGAATATAAATCCAAAGCCGATTGGAATGGGAAGCAGAAACGGGAGGAAAGGAAGGAGAGAGATAAAGAGAGGAGTGAGGAGGGAAAAGCCTTCAGCCTCAATTCCCAAGCAGCGGGATGCAGAAGGCAGGAAGGAAGCCAGACAGAGCCGAGGACGTCGACGAGGAGGAGGAGGAGGAGGAGGAGGAGGAGGAGGAGGAGGAGGAGGAGGAGGAGGAGGAGGAGGAGGAGGAGGAGGAGGAGGAGGAGGGGGGGGGGATCATCACACCGCAATTACGACGGACCTCGAGATCCTGCCCATCGAGGTCCTCCTTCGCCGTCTCCTCCTTCGGGCCGCCGCAAGAGTCCTTGGGGGGGAGGCAGAAGGGTCTCTAAATGGCCACAGGAGCCATTACAGTGGTCTGGAATCGCTATTAAGCACGAGGTACAGGGTCCGGCTAATAGCTTGATCGCGGGGAAGGTGTGGGTGGGACGCACGCGCGTGTGGGGTTTTGCGTGGAAGGGTGTGATGATGGTGCTTTGAAGGGGAAGGGGAGCTAAGGTTCACTGGGAAAGAGGGATTAATAACTGTATTTCTTTCCAAGGCGGAGAGAAACCTGTTTTCCTTTTTTTCTTATATAAGAATTGTAGAAAAAAAGGATCGAATATCTTATTTTCTCTTATGTATAAATTCAAGGAAAATTCCAATTTCCATTTTACATAAAATTAAAAAAGGGGACTTAAAGATTAAACGTATCATCATTTCTCTTACACGTCGGAGATTCAAAGGGCGTTCCTGCTATTCATGCCTAATGAAGCCTGCTATAACCTGAATGCAAAACGTAAACAACAAACGCTGAAAGGAACCCTGGAGCGATTAATTCAGCTTCTAGATTTGGGGATCGGGCAAGGTCTGTTTGAGAAGGTCCATGTTAAGCAGAGTTTTATGCAGGACGAGACTTGCTGTAGCGTGGCGAGAATTTATGTGAATGCACACGGGCGGCTGGGTGATTTAGGAGGGGCTGTGGGGCGTGAATCGCCTTGAGTCTATCGGAGATCATGGGTGCTGCGGGATTTAGGAAGATTTAGGATAATGTTTGAGGGTGATGTGATGGTGGTGTTTTGTATTGGTGATTTGATTAATTGGTTGATAAGAGACTGTTATGTTTTCAATGGTACTCAAACAGCTTAGTGAATGATTGGTATAGTGTGTCTGTTGGTACATACATCTTGAATAACATATTCGATATATATATATATATATTAATTTATTAATTTATTTAAATGTATGTCTTTCTGTGGCACCTTATCTTACACGATCTCTCCAACTATCGAATATTTATTCAATCCGTCCCACTGTCATAAGAACCATTTCCTGATTGGAGAATTACACGAGCTCATGCACTTAGTTTCATTTCCTAACTGCCGGAAGTAATAACAATAACCAAAAAAAAAAAAAAAAAAAAAAAAGAGAAAAATGGTGCGAAAGCTTTACCTTGGGGGACGCCAGCAAAGGTTACGCTGTAGTTCAAACAGTAGACATCGTGCTAAGGACATGAACATGAACAGCATGAGTACATCCGGTTATTGGTGGTGGTGTCTCTTTGCTATTGTTTGTTGAGTGGTATCATGACTAGTGAGGTCGAATGGACAGGTTTTTTTTTTTAAGGGGGAGGGGGAAGGGGAGGGTGGTGTGTGGTTAGGGTATCTTGTACTTTGAGATGTATGTGAAGCCGTTGTTTGTTTATATTAGAGAGTTGTTTACAAGGTAGATAATCATTCTATCTCATAATTCGTTTCTATATTCGTTCATTTATTTCTTTATAGGGAATTGATATTATCCACTCTGTTAGTGCCAGCATCCCCCCCCCCCCCCCCGTTGCTCGTGATTTGTAGGAAGGGAGAGGGAATGCATGCAAATTGGCGACGCGAAGGATGCTAACACAGGACGATATATAAAGGGGAGACAAAATGATATTGGCAAAGATTGTCAACAGCAGAGGGGAAGTCTAATAAATTGGGTTAGAGAGAGAGAGAGAGAGAGAGAGAGAGAGAGAGAGAGAGAGAGAGAGAGAGAGAGAGAGAGAGAGAGAGAGAGAGAGAGAGAGAGAGAGAGAGAGAGAGAGAGAGAGAGAGAGAGAGAGAGAGAGAGAGAGAGAGAGAGAGAAAGAAAGAAAGAAAGAGAGAGAGAGAGAGAGAGAGAGAGAGAGAGAGAGAGAGAGAGAGAGAGAGAAGGGACAGACGGACAGGCAGACAGAGGCTAAGACAGATATAGAATATTCAAATCAGATAGCTATAACGGATATTTTATACATTATTAATAACAAAGAAGTGAAAAAAAGAGAGATATACGCTGACAGACATGCAGACAGACACGTACACAGACGAGAGAAAGAGAAGGGGGCGTTTAAGACCACAATACAGGCGGAAGGTGAGAGAGGGACGAGGGGCGTGGAGAGGGCTTTGAGGTCACACTACCTGCTGGAGGAGAGTGGGACGAGGGAAAAGGAAGAGAAGTGTGACGAAAGAGAGGGATAGAGAAACGCGAAAGAAAGGTGTGTGTGTGTGTGTGTGTGCGCGTGTTTGTTCGTCTGAGTATGTTTGGGGAAGTGTGTCTGGTTGTATCGGAGTGTGTCCGCGTGCGTGTACTTAAGTGTCTTTGGGACATAATGTAAATAAAGGAAATTGAGCCTTATTAACTCGAACGTGAATGTCAGGTATTGAAGGGAGATTAGGGACAAGGAGAGGAGAGGGGGGGGGTCATTGCGGTGATTGCAGATTATATGCAATGAAAATGCAATTAACAGGGGATGTGAATGACCTGTATGAGGAAGGGGCGATGTGTTATAGGAGAGGAAGGAGGTTGATGAGAAAGAGGAACGAGGGATTTCCAAGAAGCGAGCGATCGGAGGAGTAGATAAAGAGGAGAATAGAGGAAGGAGAAGAAAACGGTTGAAGAAAGGGAAGGAGGAGGGTGTGATTAAAAATATAAACAGAGAAATGGAAGAAAGGGGAAGAAAATAACAACAACATGGAGACATTGGCGTGTCATCAGCGCCTTTGTGAGGATAAATTGCATTCAAGTGGATTTACTCTCATGTGTGTGAGTGTGTGTGTGTGTGTGTGTGTGTGTGTGTGTGTGTGTGTGTGTGTGTGTGTGTGTGTGTGTGTGTGTGTGTAAGTACGCGAGTACCCATGTGGATACTTTTTGTATGAGTATGTAAGTCCGTTTGTAAGTATGGATAGATATGTATTTTTGTATGATTGTCATGTATACAAATACTTGTGTAAGTATGCTTGTGTATGTACATTTTTTCTGAATGTACGCATGTACGTTTTAAAGTATACATATACACATATACTTATTATAGTATATTCCTATGTATCAATTAGTATGAATTATGGATTTACATTTACAAGTATACATGCATTTACAAATACGGTCGGAAGTACGTGTAAACATGTATGCACTTTCTGTGCTTGATGAGCAGTACGTAGGAGTCACATGTGAGGGCCAGGCTTCGTCGCGCTTCAAGCCCTCCCTCCTTCGCCGCCAGGTCGAGATCGGGGAAAGCGAGAGAGGTCATTCGGGGTCAGATTTACCTGACCTTTTTTCCCGTTATCGAGAACTTTTATCCACTTGCCAAGAGTGGTGCGGTCGAGCTCATTGTCAATAGACTCGTTTTGTGCGGGAAGGTGATGGGGGAGAAATAATCTTGTGTATATTTTTGGTGTTTTGATTAAGGCGTTGTTTAGGAATGTAAGTAGGTGTTTTGTGGAGTGGGATGGTGTTGGGAATATTTAGTTGATTAACGGTATTTTGATATATAAAAATATATATAATATATATATATATATATATATATATATATATATATATATTGTTGAGTTCACCGTCTTTAGGAATCCTTAGCGAGGGATTGTGTTCGTTTCGCGGTCTCTAAGAATCTTTAGCGAAAGATTGCGTTGGCCTCGCGGTCTCTATAAGACTCCTTGGCTAGAGACCACGTTCATCCCGCGGTCTCTCTAAGAATCCCTGGCGAGAGATCACACAATCCTGCGGTCTCTATACGACTCCCTGGCGAGAAAATAGTCCGGTCCGGCGGTCTCCGAACAACGGTCTCTTCCCGCGCGATTGATTTTTGTTTTGGTTGAGGTCTCGGCCGGTGAGTCAGCTGTGTTTCCAGCGGAGGCGACGTCTCGGGCCTCGCTGGGAAGACCTTTGGCGCAGAGGGGCGTGGGGCGGGCGGGGCCGGCCGGGCTGGCTCGTGGGGCTGGATGTGGGCTTTGTCTTTGTCTGGGTCTGGGCTGTGTGTATTCGTCTGCTCGCTCGCGGGGACGAACGCAAATGCACGCACATGCACACACACACACACACACACTCACCTTCATATATATAGGCATACATATACATATTAATACATCCACGTACACGTACACGTACACGTACACATACACATACACATACACATACACATACACATACACATACACATACACATACACATACACATACACATACACATACACGCACACATAAGCTACACATACACACACGCACACGCAATTTCACGCACGTATGAGCACGCCAGCATAACTTAACCCCAAAACCAATCCCTCTGCTCGCTGTCTGGCCGAGAGCGAAGCCAAAGATATCTGCATTTCTTACCACTGACCCGGTTTCGTTATGTTGAGGAGTCCCTTTATATTTTTTATAATATATTTATGATATTTTATAATATTTTATGATATTTTATAATATTTTATGATATTTTATAATATTTTATGATATTTTATAATATTTTATGATATTTTATAATATTTTATGATAGTTTATAATATTTTATGATAGTTTATAATATTTTATGATAGTTTATAATATTTTATGAGAGTTTATAATATTTTATGATAGTTTATAATATTTTATGATAGTTTATAATATTTCATGATAGTTTATAATATTTTATGATAGTTTATAATATTTTATGATAGTTTATAATATTTTATGATATTTTATAATATTTTATGATATTTTATGATATTTTATAATATGTTATGATATTTTATGATATTTTTTAATATTTTATAAATATTTTATTAATATTTTATAATATTTGTAATGCATATGCGGCTTTATTTATTTGTGTTGATTGTGGTTGGGTTACTGGGTGTTATTATTACTATTATTATTATTATTATTATTATTATTATTATTATTATTATTATTATTATTATTATTATTATTATTATAATTAATATTATGATTATGGGAAGAGGATATTCCGTTTTATTAATGTTACAAAAATGATATATTTAAAGAGTAGATGTATTCCCTCTATAGTTTTGATATATATTATTTTTATCGGTTTTTGGGAAAAGGATTTTTCGCTTCGTTGATATTCCAGAATGTTATTTTTATATTTTACGGAAATTACTTTTCGTTCGTTATTTTTTCCCGAATTGAGTTTTAACATTATACAAAAAAAAAAAAAAAATGTTTCTTCTCTTCATGATGTTAATATAATATTCTGGAAATGATCTCTTAAGATTATGAGGAAATTATATTTTGTTAAAATATTCCAGAATTTTCATTTATTTGTTGAAAAAAATATCTCGCTTGTTAGTTACTTTCGAATTGATTTTTTTTTTCTTCTCATATTTGATCAAATATTTTCTTCCTCAAATGTTCCAGAATTATATTTTATTCGGTAATGAATATAAAAAATCGTTCGTTAATTAATCCTTCATATTATAGCTTTGCATTGTGGATGGAAATTGTATTTCGTTATTTATACATGTTTCCGAGTAAATTTTGCCTTTGTAAGAAAATATTTCGTTCGTTAATGAGATGAAGCTTTCGTTTTCCTTGCTGGCTATTCCTGAATTTATTGTTATTGTTATTTTTTTTTTTGTTATAAGAAAATCACATTTCCTTCGTGTTTTTTTTTTCCAAATTGCATCTTTACATAATGGAAAAAAATATATTAGGTTTATTTATTAATATCAAAAGTGATTCTTGCATCTTTACATTATGGAAAAAATTATATTATGTTTATTTAATATTATCAAAATTGATTCTTGCTTAAGTTATGGGAAAATCGCCCTTGTCGGTTCGTTTACGTAAATTTGTTCATTAATGTAGTAAACAGCTTGAAAATGACGTAAGTAGTTTCCCGGTTTGACGCCAGATGTCTCTCTCTCTCTCTCTCTCTCTCTCTCTCTCTCTCTCTCTCTCTCTCTCTCTCTCTCTCTCTCTCTCTCTCTCTCTCTCTCTCTCTCTCTCTCTCTCTCTCTCTCTCTCTCTCTCTCTCTCTCTCTCTCTCTCTCTCTCTCTCTCTCTCTTTCTCTCTTTCTCTCTCTCTCTCTCTTTCTTTCTTTCTTTATTTACTTATTTCCCTCATTCATTCATTCTCTCTCTCTCTCTCTCTCTCTCTCTCTCTCTCTCTCTCTCTCTCTCTCTCTCTCTCTCTCTCTCTCTCTCTCTCTCTCAGGGAAACGCCTCGTAAATTCTGAATATATGAGACTAAGACATATATTTATATATATTTTTTTATTTAAGTTTTATGATTTTTGTGTGTCGATGAGTAACGCTTGTGATGAGGTTGTGGTCATCATTTGGGATAGTTTTAATGCTCAGTCGTATTTACTCACCCGTCTATCCACCTATTCGTTCTTCTAGTTATCTATCCTTCCTTTCATCCATCCATTCTTTCTTTTCTTCTTCTTCTGGCCATTCGCCTATGCATCCATTCATCTGTCCGTCCATTTCATCATTCGTCTATCCGTAGCCTATTCCCGGAGGTGGAGGTGGAGGTGGTGGTGGAGGAGGTGGTGGAGGGGGTGGGTGGAGGTAGGGGTGGAGGTGGAGGTGGAGGTGGTGGAGGGGGTGGGTGTGAGGGTGGAGGTGGAGGTCTTTTTTCTACTATCTCGTCTTCTTCTTTATTAAATCTCTTCATTTGATGTTTATTGATGCTTATCTGTTTCCACTTTCCCTTCTATTATTCACTCATTAATCCGACAGATATTCTCCTGCCAGAGGTGACCTTGTGACCTTTTATTTCTATTGTTTATTTTTATTTATTTGTTGATATTTCTTTTTTTTATTTGTTTTTCTCTTTATATTTTTGTTTCCTACTTGTAATTTTTTGTGTATTTTCTTTCATCTTTTCTATGTTTTCGGGCATATTTCTGACATTTTTGTTTTCTCTTTCTTTCTCTGTAGTTTTGTGTACGTTTTCTACATTTTTTTAATGTACATTTCTTCATCATTCGATTCAATTCCGTGTACATTTCCTATTTTTATTGTGTACATCCCTTCATCTTTCTACATTTTTTCGCGTATATTCCCACATTTCTTTGTGTATGCCAATCTCAACATCTGTTTATATTTCTTGCGTACACACTCCGTCTCCCGCTCCGTCTGCACGCGACACGAAGCCAAGGAAATGCACAGCTGACGAGACGCAGGCTGTCCGGAGTCACGTGACCCTGGCTTCTGTTGTGACGTCGCGTTCGCCTGACGTACAACAAACAGAGGATTAGCCTTTTCTGGCGTTCGAGTCCACGCGATGGAGGACAACAGTGGTAGTGGTGTCGGAGGTGGGCGTTGGGTGGGAGGTGGGCCAGAGGGAGAGGGGAGGGGGAAGGAGAGGGGGAAGGGAGATAAGGGGGGAGGGAGATAAAGGGGGGGAGGGGGACAGAGGGAGAGGGGGGAGGGAGATAAGGGAGGAGGGAGAGGGAGGGGGAGGGGGAGGGAGAGGGAGAGGGAGAGGGAGAGGGAGAGGGAGAGGGAGAGGGAGAGGGAGAGGGAGGGAGAGTGGGTATGGGGGAGAGAGAGGGAGAGATGAGGAGAGAATGGTGAAGGGTTAAGTGAGGGGACGAGATGAAGTGAGAGGCCGAGGGAGGGAGAGGGGGGAGTGTGACGGTGATAGTGATAACAACAATAACAACAAGAGAGAGAGAGGTAAATGGTAATAAAAGTAAGAGGTTGAGGAATGAGAGGAATGGGAGGAATTGTAGGAAGAATGATGGTAATTATAACAGAAAAAAAGTGAAACTAGAATAGAAACTAAAATAAGGAGAGAATTTAATGTAAATGCGAGAGGAACAGTGGAAGAATAATAAGAAAAACAATAACATTAGCAATATGTGCAATAATAAGAACGAAGAACAAGAAGAAGTAGAAGTAGAAGTAGAAGTAGAAGTAGAAGAAGAAAGAAATAGGCAAGAAACCAAGAAATAGTGAAGTAGAGGAAATAGTGAAGTAGAGGAAATAGTGAAGAAGAGGAAATAGTGAAGTAGAGGAAATAGTGAAGTAGAGGAAATAGTGAAGAAGAGGAAATAGTGAAGTAGAGGAAATAGTGAAGAAGAGGAAATAGTGAAGTAGAGGAAATAGTGAAGTAGAAATAGAAGGAGGAAGAAATAGCCAAGGAACGAATATTGACGCCGAATGACACATTGCAATGGCCAAGAGAGGAAGTCCAAGATTGAGGTCACATTACGGTAGAGCGGGGGAGGGGGTGGGTGGGAGGGGGGGGTGATAGAGAGAGGAGAAGAAGGAGGAGGAGAAGGGGGTGGCGGGGGAGGGGAAGGGTAGGGGGGTGATAAAGAGAGGAGGAGAAGAAGGAGGAGAAGAGGGAGATAGAAAGAGAGGAGAAGAAGGAGGAGAAGGGGGTGATAGAGAGAGGAGGAGAAGGAGGGAGGGGGTTGGGGTGGGGGTTTAGGGGAAGGGGGGAGGGGTAGCTGGTAGGTGGTTCTCAGGTCGACCATCTGGCAGAGGTTAGCGGCGTGACCATCTGCCTCATGGGAGAGGGGGGAAAGGGGGGGGGGGGTAGTGTGTTGGGGGGGTGCTCTGTTGATGCATGAAGGTGGCGCCACGGCCATGCAATAGGGGGGGGGGAAGGGGGAGGGGAGAAGTGAGTGAAGTGGGTACCTGTGTTTTTGTTTATTTGTTTGTTTGGATTTGTATTGTTTTTCGTTTTGTTTTGTTTTCTATTTTTTTCTTTTTCCCTTTATTTTGCTATTGTTTTCTCGTTTTTGTTAGTATTTTTACTATATATATATTTGTTTTATTGTTTTTGTTCTAATTTTTTTTCGTTTTCTGTCAGTATTTTGTTACTATTTTTCTTCTATTGTCTATTGTAATTATATATATATATGTGTGTGTGTGTGTGTGTGTGTGTGTGTGTGTGTGTGTGTGTGTGTGTGTGTGTGTGTGTGTGTGTGTGTGTGCACGTGCTTGAGTCACAGCACGTGTTCTGCTAAACGCATTAACTAAGCTTGACCTTCTTGTTGTTACTTGGGACGCCGTGATTCATTATTATTGTTGTTGTTGTTGTTATTGTTATTATTATTATTATTATTATTATTATTATTATTATTATTATTATTATTATTATTATTTTTATTTGTATTATTATTATTATTATTATTATTATTATTATTATCATCATTATTGTTGTTGTTGTTGTTGTTGTTATTATTATTATTATTATTATTATTATTATTATTATTATTATTATTATTATTATTATTATTATTAATATTATTATTATTGTTATTATTAGTAGTAGTAGTCGTATCATTATTTTTATTATTATTATTATTATCATCATTATTTTTATTATTATTACTTTTATTATTATTATTATTATTATTACTGTTAATCTTGTTGCTATTGTTGCTATCAAAATCAGAGTGTGTAGAGGAGTGGGTGTGGGTGGGTGGGGGGGGGGTGCAGAGTAGGGGGTAAGATAAGATTGTATTTGATAATGAGAGAAGGGGAGTAGATGAAGAAGGAAGTGAAATGAGGGGAATAGTGAGAAGAGATGAGAAGAGGAGAGATGAGAAGAGGAGAGATGAGAAGAGGAGAGATGAGAAGAGGAGAGATGAGGAGAGGAGAGATGAGGAGAGGAGAGATGGGGAGAGGAGAGATGGGGAGAGGAGAGATGGGGAGAGGAGAGATGAGATGAGGAGAGATGAGGAGAGGAGAGATGAGATGAGGAGATGAGGCGAGATGAGGAGAGGAGAGATGAGGAGAGGAGAGATGAGAAGAGGAGAGATGGGGAGAGGAGAGATGAGATGAGGAAGAGATGAGGAGAGGAGAGATGAGATGGAGAGATAGTGAGATGAGGAGAGGAGAGATGAGGAGGAGAGATGGGAAAAGGAAGAGGGGAGAGGAGAGATGAGGGAGGAGATGTGGAGATAGGCGAGGTGAGGGGAAGGAAAGATGAGGAGAGAATGAGGAGAGAGATGAGGAAGAGAATGAGAAGATGAGGGGAGGAGAGATAAAGAGGGTGGGGAAGGAGAGATGAGAAAGGAGATGGGGAGGAAGCGGCGAGGGTCGTGAAGTGGAGGGAGCGGGAGGGACGAAGATGAAGGGAGAGGCCGAGGGGGGGAAATGAGGGGGGATAAGGGGGGGGGGGAAGGCGGGCAAGTAGAAAGAGGTGTATGCACACACGCACACGCACACGCACACGCACCGCACACGCACACGCACACGCACACGCACACGCACACGCACTCCTTCACTCCCTCCTCCTCCCTCTTTTCCTAATTCCTCCTCCCTTCCTCCCTCCCTCCCTCCCTCCCTCCCTCCTCCCTCCCGCCCTCCCCTCCCTCCTCCCTCCCTCCCTCCCTCCCTCCCCCTCCCTCCCTCCCCCCTCGCATCCCTGCCCTCCCTCCCTCCCTCCCTCCCCTTCCTCCCTCCCTCCTCCCTCCCCCCTCCCTCCCTCCCTTCCTCCTCCCTCCCCCCTCCCTCCCTCCCTCCCTCCCTCCTTCCTCCCTCCCTCCCTCCCTCCCTCCCTCCCTCCCTCCCTCCGATAAGCTTCGTTGTTGCCATAGTAAAGACACGTCAAAGGTCAATCCACTAAATCGGCTTAAGACAGGAGTGCGTTGGTAGGTGGGGGGGAAGGGGGGGGAGTGAGTGGGGGGAGGGGGAATGAGTGGGGGGTGAGGGAGTGAGTGGGGGGAGGGTGTGTGTGTGGGGGGGGAGGGGTGAGTCAAGCCAACCCAACCTAGACACAGATCGAGGTTGGGTTGGTGGCTTTTGAAAAAAAAAAAAAAAAAAAAAAAAAATTGAAGATGAAAAGGCGTTCGTTCTTACAGTCGTTCAGTTGTGTCGCGTCGGTTCAGAACCTTCGGTCGTTTTTATTTATTTATTTATTTATTTATTTTGCCTTTCGTTCGTGTTC